>NW_018165730.1:27438-33476 GCF_001263595.1 Phalaenopsis equestris | reverse complement strand
AAATATTCCTTTAAATCTACCATAATATTTAAATATCTACAAAATATAGTTATCTGAATTAAATTCACTACAAAAAATTATATTAATAATTTTTGAAAATATTTAAATTGAGAACATATATAATTAATCTTTTTCTTCCCTCCCCCAAACTTAAATTTTTCAATATGGAATGATGCAGGTGGAAAGATAAATTCTAAATATAAATCATACCTCAGTACTTTAGGCATTTTCATCATTCTGCAGTTTCATCTTAAAATTTTTACTTTAACTAGTCTGTAATATTATGAGCTTTCTATACATATAAATCATTAGAGAATTTGCTGGGTAATGAAATTTTGAAATAAGTACAAAACTAAACATTATACAAACATAATATTTTTCTAACACATCATAATACTAAATAAAAACAATTACAAATACATCACAATGCAAAAAGTGTCACATCACATTACAATTTTACAAAGTACTAATCAAAGTCTATTATAATTACAAATGCAAATTTCAAACTACAACACCAAACATTTTTAACAATAATTAAAAATTATCTAATTGCAAACATAAAATAAAATATATAATAAAATGAAAGTACAAACAAACATAAATCTATCTCTATCACAAAATCATAAAACAAAAGTAAATCAATCACTATCATATATTAAAATCCCATACGATATGGTTGGAGTGAAGCTCTTATCAAGAGATGATAAAATCCGGTGTCTAAAAGCTTTGAAATCATCCCAAATCCAAGATCTTCAAGCCCTATATCAAAATTTTTTGTTTTTTAAGAGGAAGGGATGATGAATAATGGCGGTTGACTGGTCAAAATCGCGGTTAAAAGTGATCACGGTTAAAAGTGTTTTTTCGGGATCTCGTCGTCGGTGGGGTCGTCAGTGCCGTCAGCAAGCTCTATTGAATTAAATAGCATAAGTCTCGTGAAAAATCCGCCGTCGGCGAGATTTTTAAAATTTGTTCGATTTCCAGATTTTTGTGATTTTGATCAATTTCAATCCTCGTCGACATCTGTTCAATATTTCTAAACATAAATTTTAAGTTATTAAATGATGTACTAACACAAATAAATATTCACATCACAAAACATCACAATTACACATCACACATAAGTTTGGTATTTTCTTAACCTTAATACTTTAATTCAACGTCGCAATCCAAGCCACAACACTGTAAACGCTGAAAACAAACATTCTATGCTCAATCTTCTATGCTCAATCTCATGCTCAATCTCAACTATACTGAGATCTAAAAGCAAAATTCGAAAGTGAAGAAATCTCATAAGTTCTTATCAAATCACACACATAGACATATAGGAAGTAAATTAAATCTACTACTCGTGAGATTCAGTGCTTGTTTCTCCTCTGATATCACCCATCAATTGAACATGAATGAAGAGGTTATAGAAGGGTCAATATGGGAGTTCTTCAGTAGAATCTTCTTCTATCAATCCCATCTTTCTCATCAATCATTTCAAACTTCCTTCAATGTTTCTAGAATGAACAAAATGCTCTTTCATCCTCCAGCCTAGATGATCAAAAAAATCAGAGATATTGTTAATTGCATTCATAACATTTTGTACCTCTTTCTTAACTTTCTTGATTCTGTGCAGGATCACTAGTGTCTTTTCCAGAACTATAGGCTGAATAGGAAGTGAATTCTGATACGATTGATCAACTTTCTTGATTCTGTGCAGGATCACTAGTGTCTTTTCCAGAACTATAGGCTGAATAGGAAGTGAATTCTGATACGATTGATCCACAATAATAGTCATATCATTCTCATCTTCATTGGTTGGGAACTTCTCGAGTGGGTCCAAAGGGTTCCAAGGTAGAAGTACCTTTTCCCAATTCTCATAAGATACTTGGAACTAACTGCAGAGTAATAAAACTGTTGAAGGATGTCCAAGTCCATAAGTTGATCCATGAACGATCAGGACCAAAACAGACTTCACAACTATCGATCCAATATCAATCGGTCATCCCATTTGAATATAGTAATTCAAAATATCACTTTCTTTAGTAACTTTACCGATCCTCATCATCATTTACCGATCCTCAGAAATGAAGAAGTGTCAGTGTTTAGAAACGGGGGTAGCAGAGAATCTAACATACATGTTTAGAAACGGGGGGAGCAGAGAATCTAACATACACGTTTTCTCTTATTTCCCAGTCTTCAGTCTCGTCCGTCAAATATTGGTAGATCTCATGCATCAGATTTCTTGTCGGATGAAGTTGGAATAATGACAGACAGGAACATTCTCGATCATATATAACTCATTAATCCGTGCAGGAGTAAAAGTTATCCATCTACCTCGCACATAGACGACTCCCTGGTTAATTCTATGCAAATTAACATAAAACAGGCTGTTGTAGTGTAGCACAACACTTCCCATCGTCATCGCACAATCATCTCTTCAATTACTATCGAAGCATTGTTAAATCCTCTATTCACAAATCCTCTTTCTTTGATTAATCTCCTCTTTGTCAGCACTTTGTTGAAGATTCGTTGCGCCTCGGAACGAACAAACTTTCTCCGGTTGAACACTTGAAATCTAAAGTTTTCAATGGAATTGGAAGCTATAAGGATAAATTTAGTAGAGTTTCAATTCGTTTTTGGGTAATATGAATTTAAGAACTGAGTTTGGAAGTTTATAGGGAGTAAATCTCGCCTAAAACTTCCAAAAACTGACATTTCAAACTCTGGAAACCGTCATCTCACCATTCTCGCCGTCAGTGGTGTTGATGGCGCAGTCTGCAAGCCTTGAGAATTAATTGTCGAGCCCGCCGTCGGCGCCCAAGGCAAAAATTTCACAGTTTTTCTCTGGTCCGAATGCGTTCCAATTTTCTCTATGCATCTAATTTTTATGATGATTCAAGGGTAAATATGAGTAGTAGAGTTCAATACTACCACAAACTAATGATAATTTCAAACAAAAACACTATAATTGTAATGAAAATAAAAATAACTATGGGTTGCCTCCCATAAAGCGTTTGGTTTCACGTTGTTAGCCGACCTATTCAGATATTATTCAGGTTGACTAATCATTAAAACCTCTTTAAAATTTGGCTTTTTACCCTCAAAATATGGCTTTAATCTGTGTCCATTTACTTTAAATCTATTCCCAGTCTTTTGATCTTCAATTTTAACAGCTCCGTAAGCACAAAATCGAGTCACAGTGAAGGGTCCTAACCAACGATACTTTAATTTCCCAGGGAATAACTTCAGCCTTGTATTGTAAAGCAAAACTTCTTGTCCTAGTTCAAAGTTCTTTTGGTTAATCTTTTGATCATGTCATAACTTTAGTTTCTCCTTATAAATTTTGTCATTATCATAAGATTCATTTCTTAATTCTTCCAATTCATTCATTTGTAACAATCTCTTCTCACCAGTATCTTTCAAATTATAATTGAATTCTTTAATCGCCCAATATGCTTTATGCTCCAATTCTATTGGTAAGTGACAAGTCTTTCCAAAAATCAGCCTGTAAGGAGTCATTCCAAACGGAGTTTTATAAGCAATCCTGTAAGCCCATAATGCGGTATCCAGTCTAGTAGACCAATCTACTCTACTAGGGTTTACAGTCTTCTCAAGTATTT
Organism: Phalaenopsis equestris; assembly: GCF_001263595.1. Lineage (NCBI taxonomy): Eukaryota > Viridiplantae > Streptophyta > Magnoliopsida > Asparagales > Orchidaceae > Phalaenopsis > Phalaenopsis equestris. The sequence goes on along the minus strand of NW_018165730.1, from coordinate 29,868 downwards.
GTTTATACTCTCTATTAGAAACTTCAGCTAACCCACTGGTTTGAGGGTGATAAGAAGTAGAGATTTTATGAATAACATTAAACTTTTCTGCCAATCTCTGAATGTATTTATTCCTGAAATTGGATCCTCCGTCAGTGATAATCACTCTTGGCATTCTGTATCTAGTGAAAATCTTTTTCATTAAAAATCTTGAAACACTTTTAGCATCACAACGAGGTAAGTCTTGTGCTTCAATCCACTTTGAAACATAGTCTAATGCAATTAATATGTATAAGTTCCCAGATGAAGGAATAAATGGTCCCATGAAATCCAATCCCCAAACATCAAAGATCTCAACTTCTAACATGAAATTCAGAGGCATTTCATTTCTTCTAGATATATTGCCTACTCGTTGGCATCGATCATAAGTTTTTATGTATTTGTAAACATCTTTAAAGAGAGTAGGCCAATAGAATTTAGCTTGTAAAATTTTATAAGCAATTTTATCTGTTCCAAAATGTCCTCCAAATTCAGAATCATGAAATTTTTGAATAATTAGTTTAGTTTCTTCATAAGGAACACATCTTCTCATAATAAGATCCTTACATTGTTTATATAAATAAGGCTCATCCCAAAAACATGCTTTCGCATCACGAATGACTTTTTTTGTTGTTGCAATGTCAGCATAGGTGGCAAAATATTACTTACAATATAATTAACAATATCAGCATACCATGGTATTTTCCACTCATTAATATTATAGAGTTGTTCATCAAGGAAACTGTCCGTAATTTCATTATCGGTGTCAGAGAATTCATGGTATTCTACTCTCGACAAATGATCAGCAATTTGATTATCAGTTTCCTTTCTATCAATAACTATAAAATCAAATTCTTGCATCAAAAGTATCCATCACATTAACCTTAGTTTGACATCCTTCTTTTGCATCAGATGTTTAATAGCAGAGTGATCAGTGTGCACAACACATTTAGTCCCAACTAAATAAGATCTAAATTTGTCAAAAGCATACACAATAGCTAGTAACTCTTTTTCATTAACAGTGTAGTTAATTTGAGCATCGTTAAAAGTTTTACTAGCATAGTACATAACTTTAAAGATCTTATCATACCTTTGTCCAAGAACAGCTCCAATAGCATAATCACTAGCATCGCAGATCAGTTCGAATGGTTTCTCTCAGTTGGGTGAAACTATTATAGGGGCTATGATTAGCTTTTCTTTTAATAACTCAAAGACATTTAAACAGTCTTCAGCGAACTCAAATTTCTTGTCCTTTTCTAAAAGTTCTCATAGAGGTTTGGTAATTTTTGAAAATCTTTAATATAACGCCTGTAAAAACCAACATGTCCAAGAAAACTTCTAACCCCTCTTACATTAGTAGGAGGTGTTAATTTAGATATAACTTAAATTTTTGCATGGGCTACTTCCATACCATTTTTCAAAATTTTATGCCCTAAAAAAATTCCTCCTGCAACCATAAATTGACATTTCTCCCAATTTAGAACTAAATTAGTTCTTTGGCATAACTCCAAAACTTTTTCAAGATAATTTAATCATGCGTCAAATGATGTTCCAAATACAAAGTAATCATCCATAAACACTTCTATTCCATCATCAATTAACTTACTAAATATATACATCATACATCTCTAGAATGTTGCAGGTGCATTACATAATCCGAAAGGCATTCTCTGAAAAGCAAAAGTTCCAAAAGGACTAGTAAATGTTGTCTTTTCTTGATCCTCAGAAGTAATAGAAATTTGATTTTAGCCGCTATATCCATCTAAAAAACAAAAATACTTGTGCCCAGCAAGTCTATCCACTATTTGGTCTAAAAGTGGTAAAGGGAAGTGATATTTCCTAGTGGCAGTGTTTAATTTTCTATAATCAATGCAAATACGCTACCGAGTAACTTGTTTGATAGGTATTAATTCATTATTCTCTTGTGCTTCAACAGTCACCCCTCCTTTCTTATGAACACAATGAATTGGACTTACCCAAGCATTGTCCAAAATAGGATAAAAATAGGATGTCCAAAATAGGATATATAATTCCAGTGTCCAATCATTTCAAAATTTCTTTCTTGACTAGTTCTTTCATCATTGGATTTAATCTCCTTTGTGGATCAACTCTTGGTTTATATTGTTCATCCAGTATAATTTTGTGCTTACAGATCGAAGGACTGATTAATTTAATATCAGCTAAGGTCCAACCAAAAGCTTTCTTATATCTTTTTAATGTATCTAAAAGTCTTTGCTCTTGAAAATCATTTAAATCTAAAGATATAATAACAGTTAATGTAGATGAGTTTCCCATAAACACATACTTCAAGTGGTTAGGCAATATTTTCAACTCAAGTTCAGGTGGTTTTATAATTGACGGAACTAGATTCTTATCAGCATTTTCGGTAATATCCAGCATCTCAAATCTTTC
>NW_018165730.1:24271-27176 GCF_001263595.1 Phalaenopsis equestris | reverse complement strand
AATGAAATCCACAGGAAAGATAAATTTATCAACTTTTACTAACACATCTTCTATAACTTTCTTAGGATAAGTAACTGAACGATCCGCTAACTGAAGAGTTACAGAAGTAGGTGAGACTTCTCCTAATCCTAAGCTTTTGAAAATTGATAGAGGCATAAGATTGATGCTGGCTCCCAAATCACATAAAGCTCTTCCATATAATCTTTCACCGATAGCACATGGTATAGTGAAACTACCTGGATCTTTTAATTTTTTAGGAAGCTTTTTCTAAATAATTGCACTACACTCTTTGCTAAGTACAACAGTCTCATTATCAGTGAACTTCCTTTTCTTGTTTAAAATATCTTTCATAAACTTCACATAATTGGGCATTTGCTCTAAAGCTTCTACGAAAGCAATATTTACCGTTAATTTCTTAAGAATTTCTATAAACTTGGAAAATTGTTTATCCTTTTTGGGTTGCTTCAATCTTTGAGGAAACGGTGGTGGAGGTTTCTCTACAGTAATTTTCATTAGTGTAAGTGGATATTCTAAATCTGGGTATTCATGATCCTTTTCTTTTCTCTATCCACTTTCTCTTTTTTAGTTTCTATTTCTTTTTGCACCCTTTTTCCAATTCAATTCTGCTTTGTAATTGTATTGCTTTTATCTGTTCTTTTCCTTGATCTTTAGAATTTTGTTCCATAGTACTGGGAAAAGTTTCCAATGTTTGGTTACTAAGCGCAGCAGTGATATGCCCCAATTGGTTTTCAATATTCTTGATAGCAGTTCCTTGATTCTGTAACTGGTTTCTTTGAATTTGTAATTGATTTCCTTAATTCTGCAATTGTTGACCGATGTTCAGTATCAGCTCTTCCATAGACAACTTCTTTTCCTTAAATTGAGTGTTACTGTTAAATCCTGGAGGATAAGAAGGACTATAATTAACATTTCCTTAGTTTGATGAATTTCCCAATGGGTTTACTGGGTTGTTTGCCCATTGTTGATTTTTAGAAGAATTATTATTCCAATTAAAGTTACGATGACTCTTCCAACCTGGGTTATAATAGTTCAAATAAGGATTGTTGGGCATATTGTTAATAACATTTAAAGTCTCATAAGAAGGTTGAACATCCACAAATTGCCCAGATGAATTCTCTTCCATCATAGTAGGTGTTGGAGAATAATTCGTTCCATAATGATCTAATTTCTTTGAATTTGCAGCAATCTGCGAAGCTAACATAGATATTACAACAGAATCATGGATACTAGCTACTCTTTTAGGATTTACCCTTTCATAGGGCCATTGAAAATTGTTGTTAACCCTCTCTTCTATTAACGAATAAGCCTCATCAAAAGGTTTTGACATTAAAGAACCACCAGCCGCAGCATCTATAATTGATCTAAGAGATCCCACTAATCCATTTTAAAAGTTTGAGTTATCAACCAATCTGGTAACGAATGATGTGGGAACTTCCTAAGAAGATTTTTAAATCTCTCCCAAGCTTCATATATCGACTCTCCATCAATCTGAAAAAATGATGTTATGTCATTTCTAAGTTTAGCAGTTTTGGATGGAGAGAAATCCTAGGCTACTAAAGAGGAAAAACTAAACCTCAACCAAAATCAGGTGCTAACGAACTTAACCACATCTTAACCTTATCCCTAAGTGAAAAAGGAAAAATTTTAAGCCTAACAACATCGTTCAAAACTGTCATATTTAAAGGTAGCACAAAGTTCTAAAAAACTAGCGATGTGTAAAGTACGATCTTCATTTGGTGTACCTCTGAATTGAATGTTTTGTACCATTTGGATAATAGTAGGTTTGAGCTCAAATGAATTAGTAGCTACATCAGGATTTTTGATAGATAAGTGAATTTCATCTGATGTAGGATTTACATAATCTCGTAGAGGTCTAGGTTGATGTTCATTTTATATTCCTTGATTTTTCACATTGTTTGTCATTGTGTCAGGATTTTTAGGTTCTTTTCTTAGTTTTCTAATTCTCCTAACAGTGCGTTCTATTTCTGAATCATAGGGTATAAGATTTTTAGGTCCTTAGGTCCAAATTTACACATACAATTGAAATCAGTACACAGAAAAATAGTTAACTAAATATGAAAATAAGTTGCAAATCAAGTAAAAGTTTTTTAATAGTCCTAATTTATCTATTACTCTAATTATGATTTTTTTTTAATTCTAATTTTTACTCCCTGAAAACGGTGCCAAAAACTTGACAACAACTTTATATATGCTTTGAAATATAAGAATTTGATACCGCTACTAGAAGATTTAAATCCCCGACAACGGCGCCAAAAACTTGACAATAGTTATAGATTTGATAAAAATGTGTAGAAATTATTCAATAATTGCAAAGTCACACTTATCAACGCAAGTATACATATCGCTCAAGTAATACAAGGCTCAAATGGAGTCCTGGATATCGATCCCACAGGGAGTAATACTAGAGGCTACGAACTAAGATTTAAAAAATCAATACTTAATCACAACAATATAGTTCAAATTGCATATTTGTCACTAATAGGCAATTGAAATAAAATTGTAATTTTAATAAACTCTTAATTAACTAATTTTATCCTTCTCCTTGTCAAGAAATTTAAGTGAATGGATAAATTGAATCAGTTCAAATTGTATTGTGCCAAATAGGAGCATACCTATTCTTTACCCTTTGGACCACACATAAAGAACATTGACCAATCCTATGCTTGGTTACTGAATTTGCAGCTAGGCTAGAAGGATATTGGCTCTCACTTCGGAGTTCCTACCTTCCCCTCGCCTGAGGGCTAACATCTACACTTCAGCACCCAAACGATAGGACAGAATTGAGGATTTTAAATTGTCACTCTAAAATCTCCAATTCTACATTCGATAATTTTTTTTTCCCTATTTAATTGCACCCAACTTT
>NW_018165730.1:0-24238 GCF_001263595.1 Phalaenopsis equestris | reverse complement strand
TACTCTTCACTTTAGTTGTAAAACTCAATATATTTTAACAAATCAATTGGCCAGATTGAAAGTAAATTAAGATTGAAGTGAAAAGATCATCACAACTTCTTTAACATTCTCATGGCTCAACCAATTCAAATCACCATTTCAAAAAATCTAAAGACAAGGAGAAAGACAGAGGAAACTACTCAGAACTTATGGAGAAGATACAACAAAACTTGGAATTTATATATAAAAGCAAATTCATACAAACTTCAATAAATAAATATCACTTATCTCTAATTCCTCCCCAAGCAAACTCCTCAAAGTTCCTCTGAATCTCTTCCTTTCTTTATAGCACACAGAATTCTCCTTCAAAGTGGCAAGGAGGAAGAAATCTCTCACTTTCCTTCAACTCTTACAATCTCTCGAAGAATTCCCCACAATACTAACCCTAAATTACACTCTCTACACTCTAATGGGCACCACCACAACAAAGACTCAGCAGACACCCCTTTTTTCGGCCTCCAAATATTTCTCTTAAAGTTGTAGATGAGTTTTCAAGAGTTTCCTAAGCATCCCTTCAAAAATCATCCACATTCAATGCATCTATTGAGAGAACTTACATGCACGCCGTTGGCGGCCTCGAGGATGCCTTTGGCGACCTTGATGGCGTCGTCGGCAGTCTTCTAGAATATTTGATTTTTGATCTCTTGAGAAAAACCCACCGTCGGTGCCATAGAGCTCGCCGTCGGCACCCAAGTTCAAATCTTCATATTTTGGTCCTTTTTGCTCCAAATTCTCTCCTTTTTGCATCTTTTTGCTCCAATTATCATAATTCAACATACCTGCAACAAAACATCAAAAATACCTTTCTTTAAAGTGCAATATCATCAAAATCAGTGTAAAATATGTATGAAAATCTCAACATATTTTACTTTGGTCATCAATACAAGATTTTAAAGCCAAGATTACCAGAATATCACCAGTACGCAATAAAATTGTGAAAACATATTCCCAGTACGACACTATATAGAATTCTTCAGGGAGATAACGCCCATGCCGACACTTTAGCCATGATTGTTAAGGAATTGGCGTGTCCACCAGAGGATTCCATTGATATTACATTACAAGGGCGCCATGTTTTGTTAAAGATCAACTTTGATAGTCTATGCAAGTTCAAAATAGAAGAAGAGGTAATAGCTGCAGTAACAGACAATACTGAAGATTGGTACAAGTCATTAATAAAATATTTGCAAACATGACAACTACCAGTTGACATGTCAAAAACATATAATATCACGAGAAGAGCTAGGTCGTATCCTTTGGTATGTAATGCCCTCTACAGAAGGACATTCGATCAGATGTGTCTGCATTGTTTAAGTAAACCAGAAGCATTACATGCCAGATTGTGTGGAGCTCACGAGTGAGGGCCAAAGATGAAGATGAAAATTAAGAGACTCAGATATTATTGGCCAGCAATCTTGATAGATTGCACTGATACATCCAGAAAGTGTCACCTCTGTTAGGTGCATCAAGTGGTCTTGCACCAACCTCTGAATGTGCTACACCCAACTGTCGCCTCGTCGCCATCTGAGGGTTGGGGCATGGATATAGTGGGTCTGATAGATCCTCCATCTTTGAAGGGACAAAGATTTATCCTCACAACCACAGATTACTTCTCTTCTCTAAGTGGGTAGAGGTGATGTTGTTATGAGATGTTACAACGCACCACACTTTTCAGTTTTTCTAGAGTCAGATCGTTTGTCGTTTTGGTGTTCCACCGCAGGATCAACGAGCTAGCCTTCAAATGTACCAAAATAAACACTTTCTTAAAGCGACAATGGAAAGATTGGAGATACTCTATAATTTACTATCCTAGGTTAAGCGGAATAGCCGAGGCTTTCAATATGACGCCCATGCAAATTTTAAGGAAAACGTTAGACGAGAATATGAAGGGAAGGCACAAGAAGTTGTTAGAGGCATTATGGACCTATTGGACGACATTCAGAACTCCTACTCAGTGTACACCGTATGCACTCATGTACGAGTCTAACGCTGTACACCTATTGGAAGTTTAACTATCATCTCTCAGAGTCTTCGTGACAAACCAGATTATAGTTAAAAATAATGTCAAACTCAAACTTGCAGAATTGGAAATTCTTGAAGGAAAATGATTAAAAGCACAACAGAATCTTGAACTTTACCAAGTGAAGATGATCCAGGGCCACGATAAATTGGTCAACCCAAGGTTGTTCAATGTCGGTGAACTTGTACTCGTCCTCAGGAGAACTATCCTTACACACCGTTGGATAAGTGGAAATTTTGAACCAACTTGAGAGGGAACATTTGTCTTGGATAAGGTCTATTTAGGAGGATCCTACCAATTAATGAATTTTCATGGTGAAAGGCCCATACTACCGGTCTATGGATGATATTTAAAGAAATATTATACAAATTAATGTTCTCCGGGATGAATTTTTGAAAGTAATATTTGTTCTGACGATGACTATTTGGCCAGCTTATGTGGCTGGCTCCAAAATTTTGTAATAAAATCAATTTTTAATAAAATAAAATTTGAATTTGCACTTTTAATTATTCCCTTTAATTTTCAATTTTGTTAAAATTAAATTAAATAAAATACTTGCATCTGTATAGTCCTAAAATCCACTTAATGATAAATTGTTATTATTTATGTTCGTTTTGAATTTTAGCTCACTGATGTTTTCCTATCTTTTGCAGGAAAATGTAGGGTCAAAAGTTGATATGCCATTAAAGACATCTTAAATCTTGCATTTGACAAAGAGGAGGTAGCGCTAGGCGGCGTTGTGAATTTTGACTTGGACTATGGTCAAGTGAATGCATAATACAAAGGCCCCTGATGAGTATAGTCAGCTGCAAAGAAGCAGAAGAGCTACAACAAATATTGAGAATCAGTGTCAGGGAAGACTCCTCACTCAATAGAAAGAAATCTAAGGCAATACAATACCCAATGGAAGGAATTAGCCAATTGCAGTCAATGATCACCACGCCGATGAGAGACATGGTCGGTGTCAATGAAGAAAGGGTTTTGGATGTGCCTTTAAGGGGGATACAGCGTAGAAACACAAACCTTTAGAAGCACACAGCGTTGGAGCGACTGGAAAAGAGATGTGCCAAGGAGGCACCTATGATGCTTACTTCCATTCATGAAGATGAAATCTATGATCCAAACTTAAAGTAGACTTCCACTAGTCCACTATGTACAGAAGATGAGCTAGAGGCATTTGTAGAGCCATCATCTTCAGAGATCCCCGATGAGCTTTGCCTAGGGTTCCCCATATATAATACAGAAATTCCAAGGAGAACACCATCAACGATTGCATTCACAGAATGCCCAGAGTTTAGCACCCTCCACTAGGACAGGTATGGGATACTTGAAGAATACAAAGTTGCTAGCATGAAGTTCAGAATTGCAGACCACCCAGAGGTCGATCCATACATAGCATAATTTACAGAGCTGGCACCATTATGGATTCCTCTAGAGGATGAGACAGAGGAGTGACTTTAACATTCACAGAGGATTCCTACAGCAGTGTTATAAAGGTTGTGTAGGGTCTGAAAGCAAAAGTTTGAGTACTATGAGTAAGTTTGAGGAAAACTCATTAATATCGTGGAAGGATTGGAACTACACACTGAAGTATTCTCGAAAAGTGATGAAAGAAAGATTATGGATCACATTTTTTATTTAAGAGACAAAGGCTGAACTAGCTTTTTGATGTATGAGGGAAAGGCAGAATTACTATCCAGTGTGGATGTTTCTATAATTTTGTTAAGTAAAGGAAAGGGAAACCCCCGGTGATCTTAAGGTACGATAAGGTGGATCCCTTTTCGTCCACAATAAAGCGTGTGATTAAAAGAATGGAAAGATGGAGCTTACTGCAAGTGGATTGCATCCCAATTAACTGCATCATCAACATCTACGAGGAAGGAGACTGCATTCCTCCCCACATAGATCACCATGATTTCGTCAGGCCCTTTTGTACAGTTTCATTCGTGAGCATCAACAACACTCTATTCGGAAGAGAAATTGACATTGTTGGCCCTAGAGAGTTCAAAGGATCAATCGATATTCCGATACTAATTAGATCAGTGCTAGTTCTAAAAGGAAATGGAGTAGATTTAACAAAACATTGGATTCCCGGTGAGCCGCTTCACACAGTTTCTGTCACACTAACAAGAACGGACGACAACAAGGTGCCATATGGATTCCAGTTAGACCTGAAATTGGAAGATCTGTGTTTGTATGAGATATGAGATAGTTGTACCTCTAAGTGCACGTGAAAGGAACTCTTATACTGAAGTGTGGCTTAGAAGGTTAGCTTGATCACCAGCTGACCCCACGAGACAGATAGACAGTTGTCACTCTTTTAAATAGAGCTGATATGATATATGATTTTTACATGTACTAAGCATGTTGCCTTTTGATAGTTCCAACATGATCAGTTGTATCACATATTTGAAGTAGAATTAACGAAATTTTGTTCAATATTTCAGCATATGTTGTTAATTTGTCTTTGATGTGCGATTGATGGAGAGCTACATAACCACATGTTGGTTCTAAGTTATAACAAACAAAGAACGATACAAATAAAGTCTAATAATAAAATTAAAATTCATAATTGAAAGTTTAATCAATAAAAATTAAATCTAAAAAGATATCCTAATAAAAAAATGATAACAAGGATATTAAGAAAAAATGATAAAAAACATAAACCAATTTGTCTCGAGCTTCGAAGTTCCACACTAAGCACTTTTGTAGCATGATTTCCACCGTCTACATGATTTTTTTTTCACAATCCCCCACGGAGTTTCACACTCCTCAAAAAAATCCTACAAATCTTTCAAGACCACTGTCAATCTTCACATTCCACATAATCATAAACTCAGCACCACAAATTCTCTACACTCTTCTCACAATGCTCTCGGGATTAGTACCTAAATTCTGATTCCCTTCTGCTATCTCTTGACTTGGATGTGAGTCGCTGAGCTTTCCTTTCCATTGTAGCTCATCACATCTTACGTTGGATGTGAGTCCTTATGCTTTTCTTCCTAATGTGACACAAATCTTCAAGATAGGTATAACACTGCCTTAAATGGGTAAGGCATCGTATTCTCATCCTTCGAGATCGATTTAAGGCCACCTTAAATGGAGTAAGGCATCTGATTTTCTATAAAAAAAATCTTTAATATAGATATATTACCACATTAAATGGAGTAAGGCATTCTATTCTCATCCTTTGAAGTTGGTTTAAGGCCACCTTAAATGGATTAAGGCATCTGATTCTCTATACAAATCTTTGAGATAAGTATAAGACCACCTTAAATGAAGTAAGGTATTATATTCTCATCATTCAAGATTAGTCTAAGCCCACCTTAAAAGGAGTAATGAATGTGATTCTCTATACAAATCTTATAGATAGGCATAATACGACCTTAAATGGATAAAGATATCCTATTCTCATTCTTTGAGATTGGTCTAAGGCCACCTTAAATGGAGCAAGGCATCCGACTCTCTACATAAATCTTTGAGATAGGTGTAAGACCACCTTAAATTGAGTAAGGCATCATATTCTCATCTTTTGAGATCGGTATAAGGCCACCTTAAAAAGAGTAAGGCATCTGATTCTCTACACCAAAATTTAAGATAGGTATAAGACTACCTTAAATTGAGTAAGGAAATTTATTCTCATTTCTCTGCACTTCTGTTACCAATCGAGTTGGATGTGAGTCCCTGTGCTTTACATCCTAATCCATTCTCTTCACATATTTTCACCTTCCAAAATTAAATTTTCACAAAATCAAGATCATAATAAAAATTAAAATTAAAAAATAGAAATTGAGTCTTCTCTGCTGTCTTTGTTTCTTTGAAGGCTATCTCCACAACTTCGTCATGTAGCCCCTCACTTAGGTTAGCAAACACAAACAACCTTGTGAATTTCAAATTCACTCTTGAAAATGATATCTTGAAGGTACACCCGCCAATCTTCGGTAAGAGTTTTGGAGTCTTCAAATTTGATCAAGGATTCCTTTGATACACCCCAGCAGAAACCTTCTCCAAATTTCCTCGGTTCTACTCTAAGCATGTTGGCTCAGACAGTTGTGTCGGTTTTGTTGATCTCTCGGCCAACGCCAATATGTGCGGTGCGCTCACCAGACACACCCCACATATTAGGGGACCATTTGTTGACCACACTTTTGGTTGAAGTCCAATTTCTTCCTTCAAAGCCTAGGATCTAGCCATACAATTTTCATGTTGACTATTCCTACAGAACTAGTGATTGAGCCCACACTAATAGAAATTCTAAATGCTTCTCGACTCTTCTTAGATTTCCACATGTTGACTCTAACCTCTAGCATCTAGTAGGTGGAGCCAACATGGGGGAGCTCCAGATCAGTTCCCATAGTAGTGTTTAGCCTTAAGCTTAGTTATAGGTGTTGTGGTCTTGGTCAAGTCTACACATACAAACACATGAACATTTCACATTCACTCACTACTTAAAACCTGAACCAAATTTGCTTAACCTACTCCCCTACTCTATTGGAAACTCAAGTGGGTGGTCCTCTAGACCCTTAGCCCTAAGTTAGTGTTTTGCTAAGACCAGCACATGGAGGATCCAAAATAAGGTTCCATTGGTCACATGGCACCATAAGGGTGATTTTTATAATTAGAATTATTAATTGATTTCAATTTTGCCAAATTCTAAAAATTACCAAGATACCCCTGAAACCCTAATTTTCTCAAAACTCTCAATTTAATCTAAAAGTAATTTCAAACCATTTGAAACCACTCAAATTACTTAAAACATACCTAACTTTCAAAAATTCCTAAAATCCCCAAAATTATAAAAAATCCCTAGTTGGCCCAAAATGTCCCAACCCCTCCAAAATCATTTAAAACGCCCCTAAAACCAATTCTTGACCATCCATTAAGGCAAATTTGACTAGAATGACCCATTTTGACTAAAATCCTATAATTGCCCTTAAGTGCCTAAAACCTCAATTTGACCATCTCTTTAAATTCCAACAAATTGAATGCCCTAACCCATCCAATTTCTCCAAATTCACTTCCCAAAATCTTTTTAACATTCCCATAGACCAAATTGAGCCATCCATTGTCCTTGGCCAAGCCTTAAGCATAGCCCAATTTCAATCCAAGCCAAAATCCCCAATTTTGCCCCTAATGTCCAAATTTCCTCAAATTGAACTTCATAACCCTTCAATTTTTGACCAATTGATTCCCAAGTAACTTGTGACAATACCCTACACCAAATTAACCAATCAATTAGACAATATTCAAGCTTTAGCCAAGCCTAAACCCAAGTCCAAGTTAGCACATACATTTTGAACCCAAACCCTAAACCCACTTGGATTACTACGTTTAACCCATCTTAAACTACCTCAGTAGCGACTTAGACCCTAAGATCCACCCTAAGTGATTTTAGCTCACCCCCTAGAGGTGTCATGGACTAAGGGTCCCATGATTTATAGGATTCTTTCCCATTTCTATCCAAGTGAACTAAGATTGAGCTCATATGATTAAACCCCCATCCAAATCACATTAAAGCTTCACCTAAGATTCCCTGAGCCAGCTATTCATCTCCTCTGTCCTTGCCAGCTAGCCTAATCACCAGAAAACCTCAAACCGAGAAACCTCACAAAGGGACCAAGCCCAAATTACACCCATCCAATGTGGCTCACCCCCATTGGCCATTGGTGCAGCTCACCTAAGCTCCCATCTCCACCCTTTGTCTTGGCCAATTGAACCTTAGCTCCCCCTTTATCTAAACTCCCCTCTATATGGCCAAATAGAGAGTGTTGCCATTTGCTTGAGGAGAGTCCTCTAAATTGCTCACAGAGCCCTCCAAGCTGCCTTAAGTTTATTCCAACCATTTTCCCCCATCGGAATTCCCTACTAGAGCTCATTTTTGAGTTAAATAATCAAGACTTTGTCTAACCTTCAACCAAACTACATACAACTTCAAAGTTCTTGTCCTAAAAGTATCCTTAGGCAATATGAGGGAGTTCTAAATCAAAACCCCCAACTATTGCCGCACCACCCTTTGATCTAAAGCAAGCTTAGAGCTTATACCAAAGCAAACTAACACTTCAAAAGGGTTTTTTGGACTCTATTGAAGTCTCCATAAGCACCCAATCAAGGCATCTCTTCTTGTGCAAAGGTATAATTCAAAAACCCTAAAAATGTCTTCGATTTCATCAATTGTGAAGAGAATGTTAATTTCAAATCTATCTAGTTGTATGGATGTGTTAGTCTCAATTAAATGAAGCTGTAGGAACAAATTTTGAGTGATTTTAATGAGTATCAAGAGAGATCAAAGCATTTTATTTTGGACAGTTCTCAAGTTAGGACAATCAGGGAAGATGAACAGATGTCATCCATTTCCGTGTGTATCGTTTGGACGGCTGAGATTGCACTGGATGGAAGGATGGAGCGATAAAGTGTAGATGTGTGGCAATTGACATAGGTGGCATGTCAAATGGCTGAGTGACACGTGTGAGTTTTGAGCACCGTAGGATGAGGTGGAACCGAGTCAAATAAATATAAAAAGTAAGGATTAAATGAATTTATTTTAATTCCATAACTTAAAAAACTAATAACTTGCTGTAGAAAAATTAGAAAAACCAAAGAAAAATGTCGTCTTGCTTAGTGAATAGAAGAGAATAATGTAGAATAAAAAAATTATTTGATGAGTCTCTGATTTTAAATTAATTAAATACCCATTGAACTATTTTAATTCTAATTAAATAAAAAATTATCAACATGGCCTTAAATCTTAGGGGTTACTTCCTCATGTTAATAGGGGTGCTCTCTGATTTTTTCAAGGTAGGAGAGCACTTCTAGCTTTTAAACCCTAGTTTTCAAGCCTAGTAGTCTATTTTACTTATAACAATTATATAATTTAAAATATAAATTAAAAAAATATGAGGCTTGTTTTTCTATGTTACCTGTGGTCAGAGGATTTTCGAAAAAATGTAAATTAAGTTTGAATGCATTTTACATTAGTATGGTTAATTAAATCATAAAAAACTCACTAAATTTAAAATAAATAAAATTAAATTACAAAATTAACAAAATTATTCCACACTGTAAATAATACTTATTTTAACTCACTCTAAAAATTTAAAAATCATTTGAATTAATTTGACCCTCAAAATCTATTTTCTAAGTAAAATGTTATTTTTGCATTAAAATTTTTATAATATAGTAAATATAGTTAGGAAAATTATGAAAAATGATTTTCTGAGTTCCTTGTGATTAGGGGCACTTAGAAAAAAAATATTTTGAAAATAAATAATTCATTTTTAGCTATATTTTGAATTAAAAATAATTAAAAATGATTAAACATTCCAAAAATATGGAAATGCCCAAAATTGTTCATTATTATTTTTTGATCACTTAGAACTCTTTAAAATATTTTTCCTAATTTTTTGTGATTTAGTTCTGTGTTTTTAAATGCCAAAAATATATTTTTCTTAATTTTTCCATTAAAATAATTATAATAAATAAAATAGAAATTGTAAAAATTAAAAGTTTTGTTTTTCCGAGTTCTCTAGACTTAGAGAGAATTAAGAAAAATATAAAAGATAATTTTTAAAATTAAATAATTTTTTTATTTAAATAATCACTAAAATTAATAAAAAATTATGAAAATTTATGATAATTTTTCTAGGTGGTCCTCTGATCTAGGTGAACCTCCAATAATTTTTCTATGAACAAAAAATTTACTTTGATTAGTGAAATAAATTAATATTGAAAATCTTTATTTTGAGTTAAAATAAGTATGTAAATTAAATAAAAATTTAAAAAAATCACATTTTCTCCTCTGCTATCTTGATTGACCCATGATTGGGGTGCCATAAAAATTTTAAAGTCATTTGAGTTATATTTGTTAAGTTATGAAGTGGAGAGCCCTAGGGACAAAATGGTAATTTCGGATTGTGAGGTCTTAATTAAAAGTTTAGGATAACCAAAGGGTAAATGGGTATATTTGATCACAATGAACTCTTTTGGATGTTTGAAATATAAGGGGTTAACAGGGAGAAACCAATTTGCCAGTTTTTAATGGTAATGGTGGAATTATAATTTTATAAATTGTTATGAATTGAAGATTAATTCAATTCGATGATCCTAAGGTAGTGGGCTTAAGTTAGGAAGAAAATAATTCACTTTTTGGAGGCCGCTAATTGGTGATTAGGTGATAGCATGATCCATTAATAATAGTATACTTCTTCTAAATTGACATTTTGGAAATTAAATATTTACCCAAGAAATTTTTAAGGGCTTGGTAGTGGTCTATGTTTAATCCATAATTGTTTAATGAGGTTTAGAAAAGATAACATAACTAAATATGAACATTTTCAAAACACTACAAGCTTGAAATTAATCTGAGGCATAAAAACCTTAATGACCTTGAGTTTGTCCCTCCAGACATTCACAACACAAGACTTTTATAGTAAAACATTAAGTGACTGTCTGATTACCCCACCCTTGGGATAATTAAATATCAAGTTTCACTGAGCATAGGGTGTATTAATTTTTTAAAACTAAATCTAAATTTGAATGATTAATTGAATAATATAATTAGTTCAAATGAACTCAAATGTTTCAAAAGATTTTAAAAGCTATTAGGGATTGTTCCCCAAACACTTTTATGATCTTTTGGATATTTTGAAGGACGATTAGACTTATTATACTTTGTTTCAGAAAATCATCCATTAAAACCTAAAAGGACCCACCAAATTATGATTGAGGACTCGATAGATACACCTTCAACTGGTCTCCTTGTTTTCTGCTCTTGCAATTTATTTAAAATTCATGCAAAATTATATATGTACAAAGCTAATCTTTCAGCCAGAGTGTGAGAAATGCTGGTACGCATTTACATTTTTGCAATGCCATTTCTGTTCCATTTACTTTACTGCATTTTTTACATGTGTTTGCTTTACCTGTAAAACCTTTTTTTCAAAATTGAAAATTATAAAACCATTTTTACAAATTAACCAACATTTTCAAAACTAAACAACAAAACAACAATGTCAACACGTCCTTTTGAATTTATAGGAGCCCGTCGGATGAGGTAACTCACAGTTGCTAACGAGATCTCCCCAATTTAAATGAGCTTAACAAGTCCTTTAAACTAAGTAAATTCAATTAAAAAATATTTGTAATGTAACGAGGGAACCGTGGGATCCTAATTGATGTTGCTCTAATCAATTTTTACTCCCCCTCATACTGTTTGAATTGAAACTTGTCCTTTAAACCTTTGAACCTTTAAACTTTAGTACAACTAGTTCACTGAGCAGCAGGGAGCTAACTTTGAGGGCAGCATTCTACCACCGCAAGTGGATATGCAACAACAGTTTCTTCTTTAGAATTAAACAACAAGCCATAGGATTTTGAGGTCGTTTGCCTAGTGCAACATAAATCCTCACTTCATCCATCTTTAGGCCTTTTACACAATCATCTTATGCAATTTAAGCTCATTTCTTCATGAAACTATTGAAGGAAAACATTGTGAAGCCATCACTCACCTCACTCTCCATCGAATGGGAGAAGAAACCTTGCTCAAGTCATTCTCCCTACCATAATTGAATTCATCATGATCAAACCACTGAAATGAGGGAAGGGTAGGCTATGTGTCATTCTTCCCTAAATCCAAATACACGACTCATATGCTTAGATGTAAGGAGTTAGCCAGCTCTACTTATGAATTCTGTCCACCATAAGAGCCACCTAATGGATAGAAGCCAAAGCCAAAACTCAATCCTTGTTTTAATGGGAGCCCATTATGGAAAACCTAAGGAAACTCATCCATGGTTATTTTCAACCAGAACTTTATCTCCATCCATCATTAAGTTACTTACCTTCTTCCTCAAGCAATTAAATGCATATCCAAGTTTAGTCATGGCATTTTCATTGCTATAAATAGAGCTAAGCTGAGAACTCATAGAAAAGAAGAACCATATCCAAGCTTCCAAACCTCTGGCTTTCAAAAGAGAAAACCTCCTCCAAGACATAGGCAGTAGGTTCCCCATCTTTCCAATGCCTTAAAACCTCTATGAAACCTCCCATCCCAATTACAGGGAAATTTTCAGGTGTGACATCAAACTTGATAATACTTCAAGTTAAGCCTTCCAAAAGATTCCCTGAGCTCTACGAAGACATTCTCTATTGAAATTAAGTCTCCTTCAAGCCTCTAACCTATATTAAATCTAAAGGTCAGCCACATTTGAGTCAAAAATATACCTAAGCCAGATTTTACTTCAAGTTGGACACAAGAGAAGATTTGCAATGTCCTCACAAATATTTCTATCAACCCCAATTGAGGCTAATCCTTTTGGGCCAAGGTACGCAGCTTAAAGCCGAAAGTTCACCTCAGTTTATGAACATTGTGAAAGAAATCATCATATCATACCAACAAAATCCATATGGATGTGTTCGTTTCCTTTAGATGAAGCTTTAGGAATAAAAATTTTGTAATTTGGCTAAAAATCCACTTAGATATTAAGCTTTGATCACGAACGGCTCTCGGTTCATCTCCACTTTGGGACAATGAATTGAGGTCATCCATTTACGTGTATTGGAAATGGACGGCTCTCATATTGTTAGATCATTAATTTGTCCATATGAAACTAGATAAACCATGGGCTAGCTCAACGCATACGTTAGAGTAAATTAAATTTTAAAATGCCTAGAAAATTTAGAGCATCATTAAACACTAAAATGATATTTTTTAGCCACAAGAAAATTTGAATGACATTTTTAACACTTAGGGTTAAAATTCTAAATTTCAAACTTACATTTAAAACCCTATAATCCTTTAGGCTTGAATCTTGACCTTCAATGATCAGTAGGATTGACCAAATCCTAGCCTTTACATCTGATGTCCAAATTAGGCCTAGAGTGAGCCTAAATATTAACCAGCATTGGGTTTAGTCATCTCCTCAAAACAATTGAGTCTAACCCACATAGACTTAAAACCCAAAATTTTGAGTTCAATCTAAATGAACTCACATAACACTTAAGTCCAATCTAAATAGGCTTAAGTTAAAACCTTAATCCAATTCAAAACGGATTCAAATCAAACTTAGACATTTAGGTTTAAACCCAAACTTAACCAAAATCCTAATTAGGTCTAATCCACTACTAGACCTAATTAACCTCATTAAACCTTATTTACATTATGTTTAAGAAAAATTAAATCCTAATTAGGTCTAATCCCCTATTAGACCTAATTAAAACCTTTAAACCTTAATTACTTTAAGTTTAAGAGAAATTAAACCCTAAATATGTCTAATCTCCAATTAGACTTAATTAAACCCCTTAAACCTTAATTATATTCGATTTAAGACAATTTAAACCCTTATTAGCTCTAATCCCCTATTAAATTTAATTAACCTCCTTAAACATTAAATACATTAGGTTTAAGACAAATTAAACCCTAATTAGGTCTAATCCCCTATTAGACCAAATTAAACCCATTAAACCTTAATTTTATTTGCTTTAAGATAAATTAAAACCTGATTAGGTTTAATCCCCTACGAGACTTAATTAACCTTCTTAATCATTAATTACATTATGTTTAAGACAAATTAAATCCTAATTAGTTCTAAATTTCTTATTAAACCTAATTAATCTCTTTAACCCTTAGTTATATTAGCCTTAGACACCCTATTAGAATTAATTAATCCCCTTGAGCCTTAATTATATTAGGCTTAAGTAAACTTCAATCCTATTTATGTTTAATCCTTATTAAACCTAATTAATCCACTTAAGCCTTAATTATATTAAGCGTAAGTAAACATAACCCCTAATTAGGTCTAATCCTGATTAGACCTAATTATGCCTTAATTATATTAGGCTTAAGGAAATTTAAGCCCTAATTAGGTATTATCCTTATGAGACTTAATTAATCTTCTTTAGCCTTAATTACATTAGGCTTAAGCAAACTTAAACCCTCATTAGGTCTAATCGTATTAGACCTATATAATCTCCTTAAACCTTAATAACATTATGTTTAAGCCTAATTAAACCTAATTAGGTCTCACCCAAATCAAAACTAATTAAATTAATTAAACTATTTAAGCCTTACTTACATTAGACTTAATTAACCATAAACCTTAATTAAGTCTAACCAAATTAAGACTTAATTAAATTGAACCTTAGGTTTATTCAACCTTAAACCATAATTAGGTCTAACCCTATTTAGACCTAATTAATCTAAATAAACCTTACCCATATAAGGTTTAATTAACCTTCAAACCTAATCAGGTCTACTCTTAATTAGACTTAACTAAACCCTTAAGCCTTAACTACATTAGACTTAAGTTAACCTAAATGCTAATTAAGTCTAATTCCAATTAGACTTAATTAATATTTAAATCCTTACTCAAATTAGGCTTAAACAACCATAAACCTTATTTATTTCCAGCCTAAAACATCCATTAAGACTTACTTAAATTTGGCTTAGTCCCTCAATCTAAACATTAGGTTCAATCCAAATTGAACCTAAGTCAACCTAAACTCTTAGGTTCAACCCAAATTGAACGTAAAATAATCTAAACATTAGGTTCAATCCAAATTGTTCCTAAACCAACCTAAACTCTAAGGTTCAACCAAAATTGAACCTAAGTCAACCTAAATTCTTAGGTTCAACCTAAATTGAACCTATAACAATCTAACCATAGGTTAACCCAAATTGAACCAAAGTCAATTTTAAGTCTAATCTACAATAGACTTAACTAAAGTCTAAATCTAACTTATATTAGACTTAACTAAATTTTAAGTCCTACCTACATTGGACATAGATCATCTTTAACCTTAAGTTCTACCTACATTGAACCCAAACCACTTCACACCTTGAATCCTACTTAAATTGGACTGAAAACTATCTCTAATCTTTAGGTCTATCTAAATTGATCCTAAGTAATACTAAATTATAATTCCTACCTAAATTGAACTTAAATCATCTTAAAATTTAGGTTCTACCAACATTGAACCTAAACTATTTTTTACCCTAGGTCCTCCTTAGGTTCTATCCAAATTGAACCTAAATGACATCAACATTCAACCTAAAGGTTTAATCTACTAGACCTCATTCAAATTTATTGAGGCATAACCAACATCAGGCCTAAAATAAATGACATCATGAAATAAAAATGGATGATCTAACTCACAGACACAGTAATTCAACTCATTAACCCATCTACATAAACACAAATGACATAAAATTCACTTTAAAAGGCATTAAAACTTATATTTGAACTTAAACATGCAACATCATTGTTCAGATATACAAAGATCTCTTGGAGGAAGCAATCAATGGTTGATGAAAAGAATCTTTCGATCTTGGTTTAAACACCTTTCAAACTATGTAGATTTGAATACCTTATGGTCCCGGGACAACGGGGCCATGGATATCTTGACCGGGTCATTTAAAAATTTTTCAACCAACTAAATTGACAAATTTAAATATAATTTCATGCTTATTGTATTTTTTTGCTGGTTTATTTGAGACTTGAAAATAATTACGTTTTAAATTTACTTTGCATGTTATTAGGGTGTGCTAACTCAATTTTGTAGGACAATGTCCTAAAGCGAAAAGGTTAACCTCAAAACAACAAAACAATAAAAACAACAAAAAATGACAACAACAAAACCAAACGACATAAAAAAAATAAAATGACATAGGCAAAACAAAACAACAATAACAAAATAAAAAATAACAAAACAACAAAAGAACAAAACAACAAAACAACAAAAAAACAAAATAAAACAATAGAAACAAAATAAAACAAAATGACATTAGCAAAAATAAAATGAAAAAAATAACCTTTAGCGTAGAATCGAATTCTTAGAAATCATTTACCCTAGGCTCAAATATTTATGTTTCTTTCGTTTATCATGACATTAAATTTCTTAGAAGAACAAGTGTTAAAGTTACTCAGGAGTTTTCTTAGACAATCTTGATTATTTAAGAAGAAATTATGTATAAGAGTTTTCTCCTATAAGAGAATGAAGAACTCAGAATAGTTAATATACATATATCTCTGGTTATTGAGTTCTTCATGTGGTTTTCCTTATACGAGAATTTATAATGGTCACCACAATAAAAATCTTCCCCACATTTCCTTTTGCTACGGTTTTCTATTTTCCCTTTTTTCTTCTTCCTTTGAGTTTCTTAACATCTGAAAATCCTTCACATGATTCAAAAGAATAGGTTACGTGGACAATAGGGCAATATGATAAATAAATGGAATGGCAACTCCTCGACAATAACGACATCCAACAATCAACAATTCGACATGAAGTGAATTGTCAACATTGGCAACGACACAAGTCTGGCATCAACAATGCAGTCAAGGGTTTTTCGTCCCATCAAAAATTTTGAAGTTTGGAGGCACGAAGCCCTTGGGATATGGTATGGCATTGAATTTCATCGGGTAAGGTCTACCCTTTAAAATTGATACTCCTCGTTTAGATTGGGCGAACGCCTCCCTCACTTGTTGCTCAACCAACTGCTTGATATCCCTCTCTGATACCAAACTATGAAAAAATCTTTCTTTTGCGGTTCATCTCGGTTGGCAGAAGTGAATTCTTTTCTATCATCTGTTACATGTACAATATTGGGATGTTTAAACTTTGGTGGGATCATCTGCTATGACTGCAATTGTCCGTGCATCATAGCCATGGCAGCCATGGTTGGAGCAATCTCCTTCATCCTCTTCTCCATCAGAATGATTTGCTCACTTTTTGTTGAATGGCCCATTGCAAGTCATTAGCAGTGTTCTCCTCAATGTAAAGTGGAGCATTGCATGCAAATACAGCGGCCCTAGTCTTGGCGACATTAATCTCCATGAATCCCTCATCGAGATAGTCAGACAAATCATAATCTTCATCATCTACTTCCATTCCTCGATCCTTTGCTAACTTTGAAATCTTGACTTTGAGCTTCTTCACTTTATCATCGATTACTTTATGTTTAACCAACTTAAGATCTTTAGGTATTTCTTGAACATCATCTCATTCTACAATGGGCTGTGAAGCGACGGCGGTGACAACATTTAGAACATCAGGCTTTTGATCTATTTCACCAAATTGCCTCACGGGCATCTCAGAATGTGCTGGAGCAGCAACCTTAGGTACCCACGCCTTTCTCTTTGACGTTGATAACTTGAGATGGAGTGTCTCGGAGGAGGCACTAGTATGTCAAAGAGGGGTATGCTCCATATGGTTCAAACCTACTACGTCAAAAAGATTTCCATTATCCTTCTTTAGGAAATCCTCATGAACAATGGTAGATGATACTCTCGAAACCAAACTTGACTTGATCGGTCTACATCCCATAGGTCTTGAAGCAACGGTAGTATCATATGTGATAGTGGTAACAATGTCGACACAACTTCCAAGATGGAATCTGACTAGAATAAAAATTTGGGGTATTTTTTTTTTATCTATGCAACTAATGGATAGATTTGGTTTTCCTCAAAATATTGTTCTTCATCCGGGGTGATATTGTGCAACTTACTTGGATACGTATCTTGATGACATAACATCTCTGCTTGGCGGCTAATATCTCAAATACGGTATGGAGTTGGGTGATAGGAGTGAGCTTCTCCCTCTCCTCACCATGACCATGAGGTGGTGGTAGAGCTACTGTAATCTGGTGAAAGCTCTCATCTCTAGTAGTGTCTATCAACAGGGTGAAACCTACTCCCTCGAAGAAGAGGAGAGGTCTTAGGGACTCCGATTTCCTCCTACTGAAGAATATCCTTTACTAAAACTAATTATACAGTCTTGCCCCTGGCGGTCCTCTGTATCATACAACCACGATTCCTATTTTGGGACTTAGTCAGTGATGTAGCTCTCAAACTAGAACCAATCTCAAATACTGATGGTGGGGCAGTGAATGCATCAACTGAATCCTCTTCAATCAGACTCTTATTTATATTGGGAGACAATTTTATGGGCACGGTGACAGTAAATCCAGTGACAAAAACTGTAACAACTCTCCTCGATGCAAGAGCAACAGATCTAGCAGGTACAACAATAATGAACTTGATGAGTGTTGGGTCAGTAGTGCCTTTGGCTTCTTGCAAGAAAGGAAGTCCTAATGATAATTAAAATGAAATTATGATTACAGCTCTTGAAATTCTCGAGCGGTAACCTTCATTATGATGAATGATGCCTTGTCGAGCACAACCTCAAACTCATCAAATCTAGTTTTGAACTTAATCATGGGTGCAAGGTTGAAGGCCTTTCGGCTGGTGGACAAGTTGTAGGTAAAGGTCAAATTTGGAGGCGATATTGTGGTAACTTCAAAAAGAAATTTCTGAGGGTTAGTAATGACCAATTCCTTATAATTTTAGTCCAAGCACTATAAATCAATGAAGGTAGCTCTATGAATTGGGCCCATCTTTCTTATTTTCATTTATTTTTTTTATAAAGGTTTATTGTGTTTCATTTTGTTTCCATTTTCAAAATCTTAAGGTGGTCTCTTTTTAAGTTTATTATTTGTTAGTGTTTGTAATGTTTAAGGGTTAATTAGATTTCAAGAACTAAACAAGAGTTATGAAACACAGAGACTTGGCTTAATTTGCAGATATCAAACTCAACCAGAAGAAAAGATGAATTTCATGACCTATTTTAAGACCAACTCCACAATGCACTTTACCCAGTTGAAGCAAGTTCACCAACACACCTATCGGGGGTTCGACCCCACATAAAAAGAAAAGTCTTAAGGGACTCTTGAACCTCTCTGTTTAAAAATTTTTATACAGACGATCCTATAATTCAAAAGAGTTGACCATAATCAAGAAATGGGTGAAGTGTCCAATAAAAGAAGGATAATCTAAACCATGAGGGATATGGACGCATTACCGATGTATGAAAATAAGACTTTCTGATCAAGATGGAGAGAGGAACTAGTCCTCAGCAGAGTCGACAGAAAATTTGTTGATCGCCTTTTTGGAAAATATATTTTAATTTAATATATATAAATAGTTTTTGGAAAATAATATTTTAATTTTTGAAAATATGAGACCAAAATAATCTCATAAATGTCATAATTTAAATAAACAAGCACAACATCAAAAGTGATGTATCTATCTCGAGGAATAGACACATTACTTGTTAATGAGGTTTGATTAAATTAACTAAAGAATTTATGACATTTGTTTTAATATGCAAAACCTTTAAGTTGATCGATAAATTTCCTCAATCTGATAAGAAAGATTAGATTGGGTTTATATAAAGCTGGTTTCTAAAGTTTCCTCTAAGGGAAAGTCCCTATAGTTAATTACATCTTGAATGACCGAGGTCACTCAAAAGAACTCTCGATTTAGATAAAAAAATATTGCCTTCAAAAATTTCAAAGCTTAGGACTTTCAAGGTCAGAAAAAGGAGTATCAAATGGGAAAAGATCTGGAACATTTATTATGAAATATAGAAGGAGAGAACTAGGGAACGCCACGGACCCCGAGCTATCTTATGGTTTGACTTCTAATTTAAGGAATTATAATTGAATGTTTCATTCTGCCAATTATTATTATTTAGGCCTTCCACCTAAACGAAACAATTATACAAATAGTTTAGAAGAAAGGAGGATTTATATTGTAATGAACAATGTCCTTAGAGCCTAAAGCAAGTTAGGGTTTAAATTGCACAACATGATTATGCAAAGGCTTAAAGATAAGTTGAGGTTTTATGTCATACTAAATTGGCTACCTCAAAGTCGAATGACTTTTTATTTAGTTTTAAGAAAATACTTGTTGTTGTAGATCCACTTGCCTTCTCAAAGTTGTTCTTCTGTACATTCTTATCATGCCGCCCACAAAACTAGCTCCAAATTTCTCGTTGAAGTGACAACTCCAGGTTCAATGTTTAAGGTTTATAGTTTAAGGATTAAGTGACAAGTTTTGTTGTTATTCAAGTGTTTGGGGGGGGTTAAAGTTGAATAGAGCAACACTGGTTAGGTTCCCATGGTTCGCTCATTCTGGTACCACTATTTTCTCTTGAATTTACTTAGTCTAAACGAGTTGTGAATATTGTTTAAACTTGGGAGATCTCGTTAGTTATCATAGGTTACCTCTTTTTGAGGCACTCATGTAAACTCAAAAGAACGTATTATGTTCATTTTTTAAAAAAATATAAATTTAATTTTTAAAATGTGTTTTGTGTTTTTTAGTTTTGTTTAATTTTGCAAGTAAAGTAAATAAATGTAGGTAAAAGAAATGTTATAAGGTAAATAAGAAAAAATAACAATGCAGAAAATGTAAAATTGTACTTGGGCTTTTGCTATCGCTACATGGTTAGCATTATAAAGCATAATATATTTGAAAGGAATTTAAATAAATTACGGGAAAGTAAACAGGAGTATACAGTACAAGAAAAGTAGGAAAATGAGTACTAGCAAAAGACGAACAAGTAAAAAAACACCCAAAGTCACATATAGAAGATCATAACTAATGTAAGACATTGGTAAGGGTGGGGGCTCAGAGCTGGACTGTGTGCCTCTCAACCTTGAGTGAGAGCTACCGACCCGATAATCTATGGACGGAAGTTCTAACCTCAATTCAAGTGATTAACCATGGACCTTTACAATTTTTCATTTTAAATTTAGTTTTCATGCATGTAGAATTTACTTTATCATGTAAAAAAGATTTTATTTTTTTAATAATTTGTGAAGTAGTGCAGTCCACAAGTTTATTAATTTTATTGAGCTAGGAATATGAACAACCTAATAATATCAAAGGCAATCATCTCCTCAAGAGTCATCAAATAGTATCATCAATATTTATCCTCTTCTTTCATTAAAGGTCCTCAAGGTAGGCAATACTATTCTAAATCTCACGTCATATCCCTCATTTAGCAAACATTAGCATTATTGTCACTGCCCTAGCCACCTAGGTCTATAGACTTATACAAGCCCGATGATCTATATGTGGAAAAAATAAATATCCTCAGTTGCTCAAAAGGATTTAAATACCTTAGAGAAAACTTAAATCCTTGAGCATTGCAAAAAAAAAATATATGATAAGTTGTATAGGGCATTTCTATTGATTTGTATGAATTATCCAGTTCCGAGACATAACTTGGTGGGTCCCTAAAAGTTTTAATGGATGATTTTCCTGAAAAAAGAATAATAAGTTCAATTGTCCTTCAAAATATCTAAAAGATTATACAAATGTTTGGGACATTACCCTAAAAAACTTTTACAACCTCGTGAATTGTTTTGAGTTTATTTGAACTTATTATATTGTTTAATTGATCATCCAAAGTAAAATTTAGATGATATTGTAATTAAATTGTCCTGTGCTCAATGAACCTTAATATTTTAATTATCTTATGAGCAGGGTTCTTAGACATTCACTTGATGCTTTATTCAAGAGTTATGTAAGTGGATACCCATAAAGGCAAATTCAATTAATTAAGGATCTTTGATTCATAATTAAAGTTGGGCTTTTAGTGTTTTAAAGGTATTCAAGATTACTTAAGTTTCTCTTTTCTAAACTTCATTAGACAAATTTTAAATCAAGCCTAGCTCACAACTAAGCCCTTAAGTCCAATCTTCGGGGTAAATTTACAATAATTAAAATGTTGAATTAAGTGAATTTAATTCCTATTGAAAGATCATGTTTATCCTCTAATCATCAATAAAGGGGGTCCAAATAAGTAATTTTTTTTCTTCCTAGCAAAAGCCCACTATCTTAGGATCATTTAGTTAGTTTAACCTCCAAGTCACAAAAATTAATAAAAATTACAATTTTACCCATGTTGTAAAAAAGTGACAAATTCGTATCTAACTCTTATCCCTTCATGCTTCAAACATCCAAGAAAATTTATTATCATCAGTATTACCCATCTACCCTTTAAGTTAACTCAACGATTAATTATAGCACCAAAATCCAAAATTAACATTTTTCTCCTAGAGCTTTCCACTTCATAAATCATTAAATTCAACTCAAAAGACTTTAAAATTTTTTGGTCACCTCAATCTTGGGAAAACTAAAATATCAGTGGTAAAATTATGATTTTCTGATTTTCATTTAATTTTTAATAATTATTTTAACCCAAAATAGGAAATTTCAATGTTAATTCATTTAATTATTCAAGGTAAGGTTTCTGTCCTTAAAAAAATTCTTAGAGGTTCATCTAAATCAAAGGACAACTTAGACTAAATTTCATGATTTTTTGAGTTATATTTTATTTATTGTAATTATTTGTTGATTTTATTGTTTAATTAGATAGAAAATACATTTTAATTTCAAAAATTACTTTTATTTTTTTCTTCAGTCTCCCTAAGTTCAAAGAGCTCAAGGAAATATTTTTTTTTATTTTAAATAATTTTTTATAATTATTTCAATAAAAAAATTAAAGAAAACCATTTTTAAAATTTAAAAAAATATATTTAACTATATTAAAAAATATAGGAATAATATTTTATAGGGTACCATGTGATCAGGGAATAATTAAGAACACTTTAGTGCATTTTCATATTTTATGATTTTTAATTAATTTTAATAATTTCTAATTCAAGAATTAGCTTAGAAATGAATTATTTATTTTAATATCAATTTTATTTTTCTTAGGGCCCCTGATACACCAAAATAATATACTATTTTAAGTACATATTATATGCTTTTTTTTGGTGATATTGTACTTTAAAGAAGGGTAGTTTAATGTTTTTGTTGCAGGTATATCATTTTTAGGCATTTGGAGCAAAAATAGCAAAAATGATGAAATTTGGAGCCACAACAACAAATTTTGGAATTCTGGTGCATGATGCGCCAGATTGGCGCATGATGCACCATTTAACAGAGAGCTGACACATGATGTGCCAGATTTGGCGCATGATGTGCCAGAGGATCTTTTGCAGATAAAGGCTGTTTGAGACAAATTTTGCTCGAATTTTCAAAGGGACACTTGTTCTACACTCCCCTTGGAGTGATTCAATACATCTAGACACTTTAGAAGGTTCTTTTATGAAGAGATATGTCTCTTAGATCAAATGACACATCATTAAAATTCAAAAGAGTTGACTTTTGGAGGAAATTTTGAATTCCTTTTGAAAGGAGGCTACCCCTAATAAAAGAAGAAGACTTCAAAGAGTTGGGAGAGAGTTGGAAGGGAGACAAAATGGCAAGAAGGTGGTGGCTTTAAAAGCAAGGAGAGGAGATTTTCTTCTGAGGTTGTAAGAGGAGAGGGGAGGTGAGAGTTTTCTACTTCATTACACTTCTAAGAGATAATTGAGTGTGTTTGTAAAAAGAGAAAGACTTAGAGAGAACTTCTAGGGATTTGCTTGGGAAGGATTGTGAGATAAGTTGTGTCTTCTACTTCTTATATTTTGTCAACTTATTTTTATATTTGAAATATGTGTTTTGTCATATCCTTCTCATGAATTCTGAGTAGACTTCTGTACCTGTCTCCATACTTTGAGATATGGTTTTGTGAAGAATTGATTTTTTTCTATGGTTTTAAAAGTTCATAATTTGTGATGATTTGAACTCTGATCTTCATTTATTTTTTGATCTGGCCAATTGAAATGTTAAAATATGTTGAGAAACATATGTTTTAAAAAGGGCTATGATTTCTACAATAGAGGGAGAGTCATATTTGATTTCAAGGGAGAGTATGTAATCCATGGAATTTAGTGCAAATAAATAGGAAAATATACTTTGTTGGATGCAGAATTGGAGATTTAAGGTGACAGATTAAAATCACCAATTTGGTCTAGTTGATTGGAAACTGATGCGAGATTGTTAGCCCTCAGGTGAGTTAGCCTTAAGGGGAGTGAGTAGTGGGAGCTCTGATGTGGTAGTCGGTATCCTCCCAGCCTAACAACGGAATTAGGGACCAAACTTTGGATTAGTTGATGTTCTTTATAGCTCTCGGAAAAGAGTAAGGAATAAGATTGCTCCAAATTGGCACAATATAGTTTATATATATATTTTTAATTGATTTTTATTGCTTCAGAATCCACATAATCATTGTAAAGGGAAATGATGCTTTCTTAAATTTGAATCTTCCATCAACAAAAACTTTATTTAGTTTTCGTAATTTAACTTTTGAAAGTTTAGTTTTAAGTTAGTTAACTTTATTTTTTCAACTGCATTTTATATAGCATTCACTTTAGCAGTTAATATTCAAAACTCGCACTTTACTTTTATTTTTGAATTATTGTTGACCTCACTTTTGGTTGAGGTCTAG
>NW_018165729.1:99113-100062 GCF_001263595.1 Phalaenopsis equestris | reverse complement strand
ATATATGTTAGCTTCGCAGATTGTTGCAATATCAACAGTAAACATTCTCTTCCTATAAGCTTTAGAGCAAATGCCCAATTATGTGAAGTTTATGAAAGATATTTTGAACAACAAAAGGAAGTTCACGGATAATGAAACTGTTACACTCAGCGAAGAGTGTAGTGCAATTATTCAGAAAAATCTTCCTGAAAATTTAAAAGATCCTGGCAGTTTCACTATATCGTGTGCAATAGGTGCAAAATTTTATGGAAGAGCTTTATGTGATTTGGGAGCCAGCATTAATCTTATACCTATATCAATTTTGAAGAAGAAGAACATTTTGAATATAAAGAACAATTTGAAGAGAATGACGAAGTTATTTTGGACGAATTAGAAAATGAAAAATTAGATAAATGAAACGAATTAGAAAATGAAAAATTAGATTATGTTCAGGAAAGACTTGAGATGTTGGATATTACAGAAAATGCGGATAAAAATTGGTTTCCATCGATTATAAAACCACCTGGACTTGAGATGAAAGTATTGCCTAGTCACTTGAAGTATGTATTTTTAGAAGACTCATTTACATTACCTGTTATTATATCCTTAGAATTAAATGATCTACAAGAGCAAAGACTGTAAGATACATTAAAAATATATAAGAAAGCTTTTGGTTGGACCTTAGCTGATATTAAGGGAATCAGTCCTTTAATCTGTATTCACAAAATTATATTAGATGAATAATATAAATCAATAGTTGATCCATAAAGGAGATTAAATCTGATGATGAAAGAAGTAGTTACGAAGGAAATTTTGAAATGGTTAGACACTGAAATTATATATCCTATTTCAGATAGTGCGTGGGTAAGTCCAATTCATTGTGTTCCTAAGAAAGGAGGAGTGACTGTTGAAACAAAAGAAAATAATGAATTAATGCCTATCAGACAAGTTACTGGGTGGCGTATTTGCA
>NW_018165729.1:97570-98998 GCF_001263595.1 Phalaenopsis equestris | reverse complement strand
TGAGGATCAAGAAAAGACAACATTTACTAGTCCTTTTGGAACTTTTGCTTTTCGAAGAATGTCTTTCGGATTATGTAATGCACAAGCAACATTCCAAAGATGTATGATGTCCATAGTTAGTAAGTTAATTGATGATGGATTGGAAGTATTTATGGATGATTTCTCTATATTTAGAACATCATTTGGCGCATGCTTAAATTACCTTGAAAAAGTTTTGGAGTTATGTGAAAGAACTAATTTGGTTCTGAACTGGGAGAAATGTCTATTTATGGTTGCAGGAGGAATTGTACTAGGGGATAAAATTTTAAAAGATGGTATGGAAGCAGACCCTGCAAAAATTCAAGTTATATGTAAGCTAACACCTCCTACTAATGTAAGGGAGGTTAGGAGTTTTCTTGGACATGTTGGTTTCTACAGGTGTTTTATTAAAGATTTTTCAAAAATTACCAAACCTCCATGCCAACTTTTAGAAAAGGATAAGAAATTTGAATTTACTGAAAGCTATTTAAATGCCTTTGGGTTATTAAAGAAAAAATTAATCACAACCCTTATTATAGTTTCACCTAACTGGGAGAAACCATTTGAACTAATGTGTGATGCTAGCAATTATGCTATTAGAGTTGTTGTTGGACAAAGGTATGAAAATATTTTTAAAGTTATATACTACGCTAGTAAAACTCTTAATGATGCAAAAAGTAACTATACTGTTACTGAAAAAGAGTTACTGGCTATTGTATATGCTTTGGACAAATTTATATCTTATTTAATTGGAGCTAAATGTGTTGTGCACACTGATCACTCTGCTATTAAATATCTAATGCAAAGTAAGGATGCCAAACCAAGGTTAATTTGATGGTTACTTTTAATGCAAGAATTTGATCTTGTGGTTATTGATAGAAAGGAAACTGATAATCAAATTGCTAATCATTTGACAAGTTTAGAAAACAATGAATTATCTGACACTGACAATGAAAAAGTTTATAATATTAATGAGTGGAAAATACCATTGTATGTTGATATTTTTAACTATATTGTAAGTGATATTTTGCCACCTATGCTGACATTGCAATAACAAATGAAGTTCATTCATGATGCGAAAGCAGATTTTTGGGATGAGCCTTATTTATATAAAAAATGTAAGGACCTTATCATGAGGAGATGTGTACCTTATGAAGAAACTGAGCTAATCATTCAGAAATGTCATGATTCTGAATTTGAAGGACATTTTGGGATTGATAAAACTGCTTATAAAATTTTACAAACTCGATTTTATTGGCTTACTATCTTTAGAGATGTTTATAGATACATAAAAACTTGTGATCGATGTCAATGAGTAGGCAATATATCTAGAAGAAATGAAATGCCTCTGAATTTCATGTTAGAAGTTGAGATCTTTGATGTTTGTGGATTAGATTTCATGAGACCATT
>NW_018165729.1:92493-96612 GCF_001263595.1 Phalaenopsis equestris | reverse complement strand
TTTTTATTTGAAATTATCATTAGTTTGTGGTAGGTTTAAACTCTACTACTCTTATTTACCCTTGAAACATCTTAATAATTGGATCCATGAAGAAAAATTGGAACGCATTTGGACCAGAGCGAAACTGTACAAATTTTGCCTTGGGCGCCGACAGCGCCCTTGACGCCGCCGACGATGGGTTTTTCCCGAGAGTCCAGACAAAATTAATACAGAGGTCTGCCGACAGCACCATCGACCCCACCGATGGCGAGACCGGCGAATTGACAATTATGTGGGTTCAAATGGCAGTTTTTTGGCAGTTTTTGGGCGGGAATTATCTTTTTAAACTCAAAAATTCGAATTCTAGTTCATATTTTCCCTCCAAAAATGAAGTGAAACTCTACCAATTTCATTCCTTTGGCATCCAATTCCCTTGATAATCCCAGAATGTGAGTTTTCAATCGGCAAAAGTTTATTAGTGCGGAAGCGCAACGAATTTTCAACAAGTTGTTGACGAAGAAAAGATTGATCAAAGAACGAGGATTCGTGAATCGTGGATTTAATAATCCCACGATGGATATTGAAGAAACGATAGTACGACAAAGATGGGAAGTGTTGTGCTACACTACTGCAGCCGTGGTGTTCTTGTGGTAAAAGAATTTGATGCAAATTTACATGCAATCAACCAAAGTGTTGTTTATGTGTGAGGAAGATGGATCGCTTTCACTCCTGCATGGATCAACGAATTATATATGATAGAGAATGTTCTTGTTTGTCACTATTTTAATTTCATCCCAACAAGAAACCATATGAATGAGATTTACCAATATTTAACAGACGAAACTGACGACTGGGAAATAAGAGAAAACGAGTATGTTAGTTTTTCTGCAACACTCCTGAATCCCGTTTTGAAACATTGGTACTTTTTCATTTCTGTGAAATTGTTATCGATAATGAAGATCGGTAAAGTTTCTAAAGAAAGTGCCGTTTTGAATTACTGCATCCAAAGGGGACTGTCGATCGACATTGGATCTATAATTGTGAAGTTGGTTTTGGGCCTGATCGTTCATGGATCAACTTATGGGCTTGGACACCCGTCCACAATTTTCTCACTTTGCAGTCAGTTCCAAGTGTCCTATAAAAATTGAGAAAAGGTACTGCTACCTTAGAAGCCTTTGGATCCAACTGAAAGATTCCCAGTTTTTTAAGATGAAAATGACATGGGCATTATAGTAGATCAATCATCTCAGAATCCACTGCCAATTCAACCCTTAATTCCTGACAAGTCTCTGGTGATCCTGCGCCAAATCAATAAATTGGAAAATGAGGTACAAAATGTCATGAATGCGATTAATAATATCTCTGATTTCTTCAATCATCTCGACTGGAGGATGAAAAAATATTTTGAGCACTCTGGATATTTAGAAGATAGTTTGATAAGACTGATGAGGAGGATGAAATTGATAGAGGAGGATTCTATTGAAGAATTTCCATTCCGACCCTTCTACAACCTCTTCGTTCATGTGCAGTCAATGGATGATCTCAGAGAAGAATCGAGTACCGAGTCTGAGGATTAGTAGATTTATGTTACTACTTATCTGTCTATCTATGTATTTTGATTTGAACTTTGTATTTGCTTTTCTTTAGATTTTAGATCTATGTATAGTTGAGACTAAGCATAGGATGTTTTGTTTTCAGCGTTTTGAGTGTTGTGGTTTGGATTGCGACGCTGAATTAATGTATTGAGGTTGAGAAAATATCAAACTTAGGTGTGTTATGTAACGCATATTTTACCCCTTGGAATTTATATATAAATGTGATTTTTTTTGTTGAGAAAGTTTTTATGTGCTAAGTACATCATTTAGTTACTTAAAATTATGTCTATAATGATTAAATGAATGTCGTTATAGGCTTGGAATTGATCGAAATCACAAAAATCCAGACTTTAAACAAAATGAATAGAGCCTGAAAAGAGCCTGCCGACGATGCCATCGACGCCGCCGACGGCGAGAATTTCTCGAGACTTAGGATTAAAATTCCAATAGAGTGCGCTGATGGTGCCATTGACCCCGCCGACTGTGAGCTCACAAAAAACACCTCCTGTGAGCTCACAAAACCCACCTTTAACCGCATTTTTGACCAGTCAACCACCATTATTCATCATCCCCATCCTTTTAATTTTGACCTAGGGCTTGAGAGATCTTGGATTAGGAGGCAATTTCAAGGCTTTTTGACACCAGATTTGATCATCTCTAGGTAAGAGCTTCACTCCAAGCTAAAAAAATTTGATTTCCACCATGAATTTCTTCCACATTAAGGAGATTCGAAAAATTTGGGAATGTAAAGAAAATTTGGGAAGAGATTCATGGATCTTATTGTTGAACTCTTAGAATGGTTGTTGAACTCTTAATCTTATTATTGAACTCTTAGAATTACTATTGGAAGCCATGGTTTAAATATTTGAAGTAATTTTTGAAATTTTTCTATAATTTGACTAGATTAAAATGACTCCACAACAAAGGAGAAGAGTTGAGTTCGACGAGTCTCGCTTCGTCAATGCGATGGCTCAAACAAAATTTACTTCCATATTTAAAGGAAAGAAGTGCATACAAGATCGAGTTTTTGAAAGTTCGGGAGGAGAAATCGAACGAGTTATTGACGAGCGGAGGTGAGGAAACTTTTGTTACACCACCAATAAAGCTGATGCAAATGTTGTGAAGGAGTTCTACGCCAATGTGATTTATTCTAATGACGGAATCGTTCAAGTGCGTGGATTACCTGTTGAGTTTACTGC
Organism: Phalaenopsis equestris; assembly: GCF_001263595.1. Taxonomy (NCBI): domain Eukaryota; kingdom Viridiplantae; phylum Streptophyta; class Magnoliopsida; order Asparagales; family Orchidaceae; genus Phalaenopsis; species Phalaenopsis equestris. The sequence goes on along the minus strand of NW_018165729.1, from coordinate 93,839 downwards.
CGCCCACATCAATACTTTTTATGAATTCCCAGACTCTTACAGCTGCCAATATGAATCCTTTAGTACGATGGAAGACCCTCTCAATGATGTGATCAACTTTCTCATTGATGGGAAAGGAACATGGAAGATAAAGCAACGAGAACGGGTAAATTTTTCTGCTTCCAAGCTGAATGCCACCTCTAAGGCGTGGCACTATTTCATTTCTTCTACTCTGTTACCGACCTATCGCCATAGTGAGGTAACTAGAGATAGAGCTATTCTGAATTTCTGTATTTAGAATAGTAGAACTATAAATGTGGGGAGAATAATTCTTAAGAATATATTGACTACGGCAAGGAGTGAGACAAGTGGAGGTCTAGGACATCCTGGACTTATTTATACAATTTGCAAACTTTCTAGAGTGGAAAGTGGAGATGAAGAATGGGCTTATCCTATGAAACCCATTAGAAAAGCTAATTTGAAGACTTATGAATCCCATGCGAAATGGAGAACTGGGAATAGAAGTCAAGAACCTTCTACTGGTAGAGATGTCCCCTCTACAAGTTATGACCTTCCACCTTCTAGTTCCCCTACCCTCTCTGATTTGATGAATGAATTGACCTTGCAACGGAAGAGCATAAATTTGATAAGTGAAAGGAATAGAGGTTTAGAACGTTGACACAATTATGATAGTGAGTACCTGCAGAGGCATTCAAATTTTAAGGTAGCCTATTATGAAGCTCAGGCCCGACACTACAGAGGTGAGCCTGATGTTACGTTTCTTGAATGCCCTCGATATACTCAGTATCAACCCAATCCACCTGCTGATCAAGGCGATGAAGATATAGCTTGGGATTTTGAAATAGTGTACTGATGTATCAACCCATATTAATCTTTCATCTTTTGTAATAGAAATGGGTGTTTATGTATTTGGAATTCCATTTTTATTATTATGTTGTACTTGGATAATTTTAATTTTTGTTATAAAAGTTAGTATTATAGTTGAATTTGCATGTGTAGTTTAATAGATGTTGAGTAGAATTGTGGATTGTAATGTGATTTTTGTTTCGCATTTTAGTTTTAATTGTTTAGCATTGTGTTTATGTTAGAAAATGTTATGCTTATTTAATATTTTAGCTTTATAGTTATTTCAAAATTTCATTACCCTGAAATTCCTCTAATGATTTATATGTGTAGAAAGCTCCTAATATTACAGACCAGGTGAAGTAAAAATTTGAGAAGGCCTGCAGAAATTTCAAAATGATGAAAATGCCTACAATACTGAGGTATGATTTATATTTATAGTTTTTCTTTCCACCTGTATTATTTCATATTTAAAAATGTAAGTTTGGGGGAGGGAAGAAAAA
>NW_018165729.1:87467-90345 GCF_001263595.1 Phalaenopsis equestris | reverse complement strand
ATATCACTAGTTATTTATTAGTTATTAAAATTATCTATTTATTCCAATTGCCTATTAGTGACAGATAAGCAAATTGAACGTCGTTGTTGTGATTAAAGTATTCCTTTTCTAAAGTCTTAATCTAAACTACTCCCTGTGTGATCGATATCTAGGACTCCATTGGAGCTCTATATTACTTGAGCGATACGTATACTTGCGTTGATAAGTGTGACTTTATAATTATTGAATATTTAATACGTTCATATTTATCTTATATTTTATTGCATATATAAAGTCACTGTCAACTGCTATCTTGGAAGCCTTTGGATCCAACTGAGAGATTCCCAGTTTTTGAAGATGAAAATGACATGGCAATTATAGTAGATCAAGCATCTTTGAATTCACTGCCAGTTCAACCCTTAGTCCCTGATAAGTCTCTGGTAATCCTGCTCAAACTCAAGAAATTGAAAAAGGAGGTACAAAATGTCATTACAAAATTTCATGAATGTATGAATGTGATTAATAATATCTCCATTTTCTTCGATCATCTAGACTGGAGGATGAAGGAACATTTCAAACACTCTGGACATTTAGAAGATAGCTTGATACGACTGATGAGGAGAATGAAGTTAATATAAGAGGATTCCACCGAAGAATTTCCATTCCGACCCTTCTACCGCCCCTTCTCCAACCTCTTCGTTCATGTGCAATCAAAGGGTGATCTCAAAAGAGAATCGAGTACTGAGTCTAAGGATTAGTAGAATTATATTTACTACCTATCTGTCTATCTATGTTTTTTGATTTGAACTTTGTATTTGCTTTGTTTTAGAATTATGCTTTTAGATCTCTGTATAGTTGAGACTAAGCATAGGATGTTTTGTTTTCAGCGTTTTGAGTGTTGTGGCTTGGATGGCGACGCTGAATTAATGTATTGAGGTTGAGAAATATCAAACTTAGGGTGTTATGTAACGTATATTGTACCCCTTGGAATTTATATATAAATGTGATGTTTTCTGTTGTGAAAGTTTATATGTGCTAAGTACATCATTTAATTACTTAAAATTATGTCTATAATGATTAAAAAGATGTCGTTAAGGCTTGGAATTGATCGTAATCGCAAAAATCCAGAATTTGGACATAACTAATAGAGCCAGCCGACGGCGCCCTCGATGCCGCCGACGGTGGATTTTTTCCGAGACTAAAGTTTAAAATCCTAATAGAGCTTGCCGACGGCGCCATCGACCCCGCCGAATGTGAGATCACAAAAAACACCTTTAACCGTGATTTTGACCAGTCAACTGTCACTATTCATCATCCCCTTCCTCCTAAAAACATCATTTTCGACCTAGGGCTTGAAAGATCTTGGATTGAGAGGCAATTTCAAGGCTTTTTGACACCATATTGATTATCTCTAAGTAAGACCTTCACTCCAAGCTAAAAATATTTGATTTTCACCATGGATTTCTTCCACATTGAGGAGATCCAAAAATTTTGAGAATTGGAAGCCATGATTTGCATATTTGAAGTAATTTTTGGAATTTTTTTATAATTTGATTAGATTGAAATGGCTCCTCATCAAAAGAGAAGAGTTGATTTCGACGAGTCTCGCTTCGTCAATGTGATGGCTCAAACAAAATTCACTTCCATATTTAAAGGAAAGAAGTGCATACAAGATCAAGTTTTTGAAAGTCCGGGAGGAGAAATCGGACGAGTTATTGCGGAGGGGAGGTGGGAAAACTTTTGTTACACCACCAATAAAGCTGATGCAAATGTTGCGAAGGAGTTCTACGCCAAAGTGATTTATTCTGATGATGAAATTGTTCAAGTGTGGGGATTCACTGTTGAGTTTACTGCTGCCCGCATCAACACTTTTTATGGGATCCCAAAGTCTTATAGTTGCCAATATGAATCCTATGAATCCTTTAATCCTTTAGTACAATGGAAGGCCCTCTCAATGATGTGATCAACTTTCTCACTGATGGGAAAGGAACATGGAAGATAAAACAGCGAGAACGGGTAAATTTTTTTTGCGTCCATGCTGAATGCCACCACTAAGGCGTGGCACTATTTCATTTCCTCTACTCTATTACCGACCTATCACCATAGTGAGGTAACTAGAGCGAGCTATTCTAAATTTCTGTATTCAGAATAGTAGAATTATAAATGTGGGGAGAATAATTCTTAAGAATATATTGACTACGGCAAGGAGTAAGACTAGTGGAGGTCTAGGACATCCTGGACTTATTTATACAATTTGCAAACTTTCTAGAGTGGAAAGTGGAGATGAAGAATGGGTTTATCCTATGAAACCCATTAGTAAGGCTAATTTAAGGACTTATGAATCCCATGAGAAATGGAGAGCTGGGAGTAGAAGTCAAAAACCTTCTACTCGTAGAGATGTCCCCTCTACAAGTTATGACCTTCCACCTTCTAGTTCCCCTACCCTCTCTGATTTGATGAATGAGTTAACCTTATGAATGAGTTATAACCTTGCAGCAGAAGAGCATAGACTTGATAAGTGAAAGGATTGGGGCTTTAGAACGTTGACACGGCTATGATAGTGAGTACCTTCAGAGGCATTCAAATTTTAAGGTAGCCTATTATGAAGCTCAGGCCCGACACTACAGAGGTGAGCTTGATGTCACGTTTCCTGAATGCCCCCGATATACTCAGTACCAACCCAATCCACCTGCTGATCAAGGCGATGAGGATATAGCTTGGGATTTTGATATTGAATGAAATTGACGTACTTATGTTTGTACTTTTATTTTGATACTCTTTTGTAATAGAAATGGATGTTTATGTATTTGGACTTTCATTTTTGTTTTGTGTTATAAAGTTAGTGTTATGGTTAAATGTGCATGTGTTGTTCAATAGATATTGAGTAGAATTGTGGATT
>NW_018165729.1:85948-86976 GCF_001263595.1 Phalaenopsis equestris | reverse complement strand
GTGAAGCTCAAAATCATTAAAGACTATCCAGATATAGTAATCCTCACTTGAAAAAGGAAAAAGGGAAAACTTACCTAAAGGGAAAACTTAAATACATTCCTGAACTTATATTTATGGAATAGGTCTTTTACTAGTAGAGTTCTCATGAAGTTCCTATCTTTTGGATATTTTAAGTGACTTAATATTGCAACATATAGTCATTCTTGAAATAAATAGAAGACTAAAACTCCTAAACTTGATGACTAGATAATCTTGGCTACAGAGTTAATTCAATTACTTGAATTTTTTCTGAAAATCTCACTATGATATTTATTTAAATCAAACTTATAGTATTTCTGAATTAAATTTTACTGCGGTAGATCATAACTTTTATGTAGAACTAAATATACTTGAGGACAAGTAATAGTTACGTTTGGGAGATTTTGACCCAAGGAAAATATGTTGAGATTTTCATACCTCTTTTATACTATTTTTAATGATATTTCACTTTAAAGAAAGGTATTTTTGATGTTTTGTTGCAGGAATGATGAATTAGGGTCATTGGAGCAAAAAAATGCAAAAAAAGAGCGAATTTGGAGCGAAAAGGACCAAAATGTGGAAATTTGAACTAGGTCACTGACGACGCCCTCGACCCCGCCAACGGTGAGTTTTGCTTGAGGACAAAATTCTTCAGAAGCCTGCTGACGTTGCCCTCGAGGCCGCCGACGGTGAGATCTACGGTTATACCTACTCAAGCTTTGGATGAGGCCATGGATAAGGCCAAATTTTGAAGGGATGCTTAGGCAACCCTTGGGAAAGCTCATCCACAACCTTAAAAGACTATTTTGGCCAAAAATTGGAGAGATAAAAAGGGAGTCTGGAAGGGAGAGAGAGTTCCTTGAGGTTAGAAAGGTTCTAATAGTGTGAGGAATTTTTTGAGAGATTGTAAGAGTGGAGGGAAAGTGAGAGATTTCTTCCTCCTTGATACTTCAAAGAGGAATTCTGTGTGCTGTAAAGAAATGAAGAGATTCAGAGGAACTTCAAGGAGT
>NW_018165729.1:83175-85668 GCF_001263595.1 Phalaenopsis equestris | reverse complement strand
ATCTTAATTTACTTTCAATCTGGCCAATTGATTTGTTAAAATATGTTTAATTTTACAACTAAAGTAGAATTACATCAAAGATTCGGGGAGGTCGCCCTTGGAAGTTGGGTGCAAATAAATAGGGAAATAATATTATCGGGCGTAGAATTGGAGATTTTAGCGTGACAGACTAAAATCCCCAATTTGGTCCTATCGTTTGGGTGCTGAAGTGTAGATGTTAGCCCTCATGTGAGGGGAACGTGGGAGCTCCAAAGTGAGAGCCGATATCCTCCCAGCCTAGCCCCAGATTCAGTAAAAAAGCGTAGGATTAGTCAATGTTCTTTATGTCTGGACCAAAGGGTAAAGAATATGTATGCTCCTATTTGACACAATATAATTTGAACTAATTTATTTTATTCATTCACTATGATTTCTTGACAAGGAGAATTATGTTTTCTTATATATTGAATATCAAAATTAAACTCTCCTCAGTATTATTAGTTATTTAATAATTATTAAAATTACCTATGTATTTCAATTGCCTATTAATGACAGATAAGCAAATTGAACTTCGTTGTTGTCATTAAAATATTGTTTTTCTAAAATCTTAGTTCGTAACTCTAAACTACTCCCTGTGGGATCGATATCTAGGACTCCATTAGAGCCCTATATTACTTGAGCGATACGTATACTTGTGTTGATAAGTGTGACTTTACAGTTATTGAATATTTACTACGTCCATATTTTTCTTATGTTTTTTATTGCATATATAAGTCGCCGGTCAAGCTTTTGGCACCATGCCGGGGATTTAAATCTTCTAGTAGTGGTGTCAAATTCTTGTATTTTTAGGTATATAAAAAGTCGTTGTCACAAGACAAAGAAAAAAAATATATATAAATTTTCTCACAATTTATTCCTAAAAAAATTCCTAGAAGTTTTCTTCAAGCACTTTCCCTTTACAAGCACTCTCAAATCTCCCATAAAAATTTCAATCCCTTTTTAATTAAATCACAAAAAATAGCCATCATACATCTTTGAAATGTAGCAAGGGCATAACATAAATCAAAGGGCATTCTTCTAAAAGCAAATGTACCATAAGGATTGGTAAAAGTTGTTTTCTCTTAATCCTCAGAAGCTATTTGTATTTGGTGATAACCAATATATCCATCCAGAAAACAAAAGTATTTATGCCCAGCTAGTATATCCAGCATTTGATCTGAAAGAAAGGGTAGTGAAAAATGATCTAATGATCTCTCCTAGTGGCGAGATTTAATTTTCTATAATCAATCCATATTCGTCGTCTTGTGACTTGTCTTGTTGGTATTAATTTATTATGGTCATTCATAGTCACATTCAGTCCTCCTTTCTTAGGAACGTGGTGAATCGGACTAACCCATGCAATATCTGAAATAGGGTAGATAATTACAGCATTTAACCACTTACAATTTTCTTTTTTAACAACTTCCTTCATAACATGATTTAATCTCCTTTGAGGATAAACCCTGGGTTTGCAGTTCTCTTCCATATGAATTTTATGCATACAAATTGAAGGATTGATTCATTTTATATTAGCAATTATCCATCCAAAAGCTTTCTTGTAACTCTTCAAAGTTTTCAAAAAACTCATTTCTTTTTCAGTAGTTAATTTTGAGGAAATTATAACTGTAATGTTGAGGAATCACCTAAAAAGGCATGCTTCAAATGTTCAGGAAGTAACTTCAACTCAAGCTCAGGAGGTTTTTCAACTTATGGACAAAAAGATTTATCATTTTATGTCGTATCCAAAACTTTAAAACTTTCTTGAACATAATTTGAATCTTCCTTGTAAAAATCTTCGCATTGATCTAATTCTTCTTCATAAGCTGTTTTAAAATGGCATTCACTTAGATATCTTATCATATTCATTCTACAACATTCATCATCTTTACCTTTGTGGGGTATCTCATTGATTTGAAAATATTAAATGTAATTGTCTGATCATCGACACGTAAAATTAATTCTCCTTTTTGCACATCCATCATTGCTCTTCCTGTATCTTGGAAAGATCTCCCCAAAATAATAGGAATCTCGTTATCTTCCTCTATGTCTAACACAATGAAATCAACAGGATAGATAAATTGATTCATTTTCACTAAGACAACTTCTATAACTCTTTTAGGATAGGTTATTGAACAATTTGCTAACTGCAGAGTTACAGTAGTAGGGGTTATTTCTCCTAATCCCAATCTTTTGAATTTTGATAATGGCATAAGGTTAATGCTTGCACCTAAATCACATAACGCTTTCCTATAAAATATGTCTCTTATCACACATGGAATTGTAAAGCTACTAGGATCTTTAAGCTTTTCAGGAAGCTTCTTCTGAATAATTGCACTACACTCCTCACTAAGTGCAACAGTCTCATTATCTTCGAACTCCATTTTTCTGTTAAGAAAATCCTTCATAAACTTCACATAGCTTTGCATTTTTTTGAGTTCTTAAACAAATGGAATATTAATTGTAAGCTTCTTAAAA
>NW_018165729.1:52265-83165 GCF_001263595.1 Phalaenopsis equestris | reverse complement strand
TTAAAAATAGCTTCTTAAAAATTTTCAAAAATTTTGAAAATTGTTTATCTAACTTTTGTTGATGGAGCCTCTGAGGAAATGGAGGTGGTGGTTTTTCCAAGTCAACTTTAAGTAGATAAATAGGTCTCTCTAAACATTTCTGAGCGTTCTCTTTATGCTCTTCAATTTCTTTTTTCTTTTTAAATTCTACCTTCTAATTCTCTTTTGCTTCTAAGTTGAGCAACTTTTACTTGTTCTTTATTCTGGTCTTTAAGATTTACTTCAGTATTAAGAGGAAGTGATCCTTGGGATCTATTACTTAATGAATTTGGTATTTGTACCAACTGATTTTCCATATTTCTAATTGTAGCTCATTGAATTTGTAACTGATTTCCCATTTGTAACACCACTTCTTTTATAGACAACTTTTTCTCCTTAAATTGTGGATAAATGTTAAAACCTAAAGGATAAGTAGGTTTATAATTACTATTCCTTGGTTGTTCCAGTTTCCCAATGGGTTTACTTGGTTGTTCCCCCATTGTTGATTTTTACCACCCGAAGTACTATTCCAGTTAAAGTTGAGATGGTTCTTCTAACCTGGGTTATAATAGTTTGAATATAGGTTATTCTGCTTGTTTATGACATTCAAAGTTTCTAATAATGCTTGAGAATCTACCATTTGACCTAATGAATTCTCTTCAATTATTGTAATTGGTTGAGAAAAATTCATTCCAAATTGGTCTAATTTTCTTAAAATTACAGCAACTTAATTTGCTAACATGGAAAAAGCATCAGTTTCATGAATATTGGCTCTTTCTTAAGATTTACCCTTTCAGAAGGCCATTGAATATTATTTGTAGTCATCTCTTCAATCAAAACATAAGCGTCATGAATTGGTTTTGACATCAATGAACCACTATTAGCAGCATCGATAATAGATCTAAGAGATCCAGCTAATCCATTGTAAAAGGTTTGAATTATTAACCAATATGGTCTAGCATGGTGTGGACACTTTCTTAAGAGTTCTTTAAATCGTTCACATGCTTCATAAATAGATTCCCCTTCAAACTCACAAAATGATGTAATATTATTTTTAAACTTCGCAGTTTTTTTATATTGAAAAATATTTAGCAAGAAATTTTTGTGCTAAATCACCCCAAGTTCTGATAGATCCAGGTGATAATGAATGTAACCATATCTTAGTCTTATTCCTCAGTGTGAAAGGAAATAATCTAAGTCTTAAAATAATCTAAGGAAATAATCTAAGTCTTAAAGCATCATCTGATACACCATCATATTTAAATGTAGCTCACAATTCTATAAAATTGGCAAGATGTAAATTTAGACCTTTAGTTGGTGCTCCCCCAAACTTATTATTTGATTCTATTTGGATAATAGCATATTTAAGTAAGTTCAAATGAATTAATCAAATGAATTAACCACTACAACGGGTTTTTGAATACTACAATGAAGCTCATTCACCATAGGATTTACATAATCTCTTAAAGGTCTAAACTCTTCAGTATTTTTTTATTATGATTTATCATTTCAATAATTTTTAATTTTTCTCAATAATTTTTAATTTTTCTAATAGTTCTTTATAATTCATAATCCTAAGACACAAGTCCTGTGGAACCTGAACTATGCATAAATCATTATAAAACACATAAAATAAAAAAAATAAAAACACACAAATAAGAACTTTATATAAAAACAACGCAATAATATTCCTATAAAAAATCTAAAAGTTTAAATAAGACTTAAAAAATATAGAAATTTTTCTTTCTGAAAATTTCTTTAAATTTTTTGTAATTATTTCCCTGCGACGGCGCCAAAAACTTGATCTCAATTCTCTTTATAGATGTCAAATGGTTGTATGTGATTATATGCTTAATTTTCTTAATAATGATTCTTACTTTGCAACAAAGCCAAAAACTTGATCCCAAGCAAAAGCTAGGTAACTATTTCACTATGAAGCAAATAAGAATTCAGTTATAATATTTAATATGGGATACTACGCAAGTATACGTATCGTTATCAAGTAATATAGAACTTTTTGATTAAGCCCTGAATATCGAACCCACGGGGATAATTAACAAAACGCAACTTTACAAAATAGGATAAATTAGATAACAAAATTTTACTTAGCAAAGTATTCATACTTAAACTCTAGATGTTATAATAGAAATTAAAATTTGATTTTTTTTGTAATTTTTTATAATTGAAAATAAACTAAGAAATTAATTGAATTTACTAAATACTTGCAATATGAAGACAATATAAATAAAATATATTTTTCCTTATTATGAATCAGTAACAAGTATAAGAATTCTGCTGTGGAAGTATTCTAATTGTGTTGTGCTAAATAGGAGCAATAATATTCTTTACCCTTACTAGAGTACTAGAGATGTCTAGAGATGTTATAAAAAACATTGGCTAATCTATAGTTTGAATAGTCTTGAAGACAGGTTAGGTAGGGAAGATATTAGCTCTCAATCTAGAGTTTCATCTTCTCCCTCCACCTGGGAATTAACATCTTATATCATAACCTAAAATTATAAATCAAATTGGGGGTTTTAGCCTATCACTTTAAAGTCCTCTAATTCTATACCTTCAAAGTTTATTTCCCTATTTATCTGCACTCCATCCCATAAACAACATCCTCATCCATGAAATCAAATGTGATTCTTACCATTTGTTGACTGAGTGTTGACTGAGACAATACCACGAGACAATACCACCTCGGATCTTACATATTCTCACAACAGGTATTAACATCTTAATTTGGTCAAATCAAGAATTAAATAAAGTACAAGGTTTAAAATCATCACAACTTCTTCCAACATTAAATTCTAATACTTCACACAACTTCCTTTCAATACTTAATCATTTATCATTTCAAGAAAAGAAATAAAGAAAACTACTCAGAATTCATGGAGAAAACACAACCACAATTGAGTTTAAAAGTAGAAATCATGCACACAATCAAGAAGTTTAAATTAAAATCAAATGTAGTCACAAAGATAAACATTTATCTCAAATCCTCTCCATCAAATATCTTGAATTTCATTTGAATTATCTTCCTTCACTCACAATACAACCTAAACTCATAATAAAAAGAAAAGGTGGTCGGCAGCGGCAGTGATGGGTGGCGGCGGAGGACGGCGGTTACTTTGGAAGGATGGATGATGATTGGTGATTGGACTTTGGTGATTTCCTTTGATGATCCAAATCTTCTTTAATAAAAATCCAAGAGGTGTCTTGGTGTCTCTTCAAAATGTGTCTCCATTCAATGAAACTTCTAGAAGTTTCATCCTCAACCTCCTTTCAAAAGCTAATTGAATGAATTTTCGTGTCCATGAACTATTTCCCATGTTTTTACCAAGGGTTGCTTCAAAAACCTTTTAAAAAATTCATCCAAATTCAATGAATCATCAAATAACTACTTCTAACGCTTAAGTGTCGGGCACCTGGCCCGTAGGCATGGCTCGCTCTATATAACTGGCATCGCGCCAATCCTAGGCGCTTAGGCGCCTCAGTTCATTTTTGCACCTTCTTCATTTTTGCTCCAAATTTGATCATTTTTACTCCATTTACTATTTTTTTATCCATTTGATTGTACCTGAAATAAAAATATACAATTATCTTTCATTAAAGCACAATATCTCAAAAACAGGTATAAAAATGTGTACATAAAGACTATATGATTTAGGTGTATCATTAACCCAAGCTAGGTTGGGTCGATCCATTGTGTTTTATTTGATATGGCTTTAACCTAAGTTAGGTCGGGTTAGCCTAGATTTGTTTGAGTTGTTTTGGGTTAACCCGAGTTAGGTCGGGCTGACTTGGGCTTGCTTTTGTTGATTTGGATTTACTTGAGTTAGATTTGGTTGACCTAGAGTTGTTTTAGTTGATTTGGGTTAACCCCAATTAGTACACCTAGAGTTATTATAGGTTGTTTGGGTTGAGTAGAGTTTGGTCGGGTTATCCCAGATTTGTTTTAGGTTGGTTTGGGTTAACCCGGGTTCGGTCGGGTTGAATCAGAATTGTTTTAATTAATTTGGGTTAATGGGTTAATCCGAGCTAGATCGAGTTGACCCAAAGTTCTTAGGTGGGTTTGGATTAACTCGAGTTAGGTTGGGTTAGCCCATATTGATTTTGTTAATTTAGGTTAATCTTAGTTAGTTTGGTTATCCTAGGAATTTTCGGTTGGCTAGGGTTGACATGAGTTAGGTCGGGTTAGCCTGAATTGATTTAGTTGGTTTGGGTTAACCCAAGTTCAGTCGGATTGACCCGGGGCTATTTTAGTTAGAGTAGGCCTAAATCAGGTTAGACCTTAGGTAGATTCAGATTTGAAGTTTGAATTTAGTTAAGTCGGCACTAGGTTGCACTAGACTTGAATGAGATTGCCTTAAGCTTAAGTCTAATTTTGTTTGGACCCCATTAAGGTTGAAGTTAAATTGAATTTGGTATTAGTTAGGTCAAGTCTATGTTACTTTAAGTTCACTGTCTTGAATAGATCGGTTCTATGCTAGGCTATACCTAAATTATGTTTGAAATTCAGGTTGGTTTGGACCAGGTCTAAGCTATGTTAGACCTAAAATGAGTTTAGAATTTAAGTTGAGTTGAGTCTGGCCCAGGATGGGTCGGACCTGGGCTAGTTCTTGAGGTTGGGTTTAGTTGAAGCATATTTTCACTTAGATTAAGTCTAGATTGAATTTTGACCTAAATTAGGCTTGGAATTACTGAAGTTGAGCTAAGTCTAAGTTGGGCCAGACTTAGGTCAATCCTAAGTTTGAATTGCGTTGGATCAAATTCAAGGCTACTTCGGTTAGGTCTAATTTAGGTTTGATCTAACCAAGTTTGATCGAGTTAGGTCCATAAGGACTAGACCTAAGTATGATAAGGGTTTAAAGGGATAATTATGATGTCAACAATTAAATGCTTACATTAGGCTAGGTTACCTAAGTGAATTTTTTTGTGTTTAACTTAGATTTAGTGGACAACTTGGGCTATAATCCAAAATTTTAATTTTTACACATTTACCCCTAGTGCCCTAACTTCATCTTTAGATTTTCAAAGCTTAAAATTGTCATTTTAATATTTTGGTTTGTTGCCCTAAATTTTCTTTTAAATCTCCATTTTGATTCATATTTTTATGATTTTATTTCATTTTTTATAATTATTTTTCATAATAACTATAAGTTTCAATGGAAATTAAGCATTTTGGTGTGAGGGAGATCCTCTAATTTTGGAAAAATCACGGAATGTCCCTAATGATAGAAGAAACAATCCCTGAAAATTTCACATTTTTATGTCTTACATTTTATTTCTTAAATAATTAAATATAGTGTTTAACTAATTAAAAATTAATTATAAGCTAATTTTTTTATTTTTATTATTTTCTCCTTTATTCACTAAGTTCAGGTGTATTTTTATTTAATTATTGTGATTATTATTCAGAGAGAGATGAATTTTTAAAGTTTATTTAATTTTCATGTATTTTTTTAATTAAGAAAATCCTAAATTTCTTACTTAACCATGCAATGCTAACTCGATCCTCGAACGCTATAAAATCTCATGCGACACTATGTGATTCGTCGTGCTTTCCATGCAAATGGCTGAGGTGGCTTCGATCTCGTGCTCTTCTTTCTGTAGTTCTATGATCTGGTTCAATCTCCACCGCCAGTTTCTAATACATGACAATGGATGATATCGGTTTATCATCCCAGTGGGATAGAGAACCGAGATCCGTCTAGGATCAAACCCTAAGATCTCGGCCTACACAAAACCAATTTGTATAGGATTTGTTTCTATAGCTTCATCTAAGTGAGATGAACATATCTATAAGGTTAAGTGGACATGAATTGTTGGTTATCTTCATAAAGGAGCAAATTGAGAGTTATTTCAATGAGTTTGAACCCATACCATATCCTAAGAGGTGATTCCTGATGTGTCCTAAAGCATGCTAAAGTTCCTTTTTGCACCTTTTTTATGAATGAAATTACACTTTAAAGAAAGGTGTTTTTTTGTTTTTCTTGCAAATATAACAAGTAGGGCATAAGGAGTAAAGCGGAGCTAAAATGGAGTAAAGCGGAAGAGAAACAGAGCAAATTGGGGAGCAGTAGACTAACGCATGTCAGTCTTTGGGCGCGAAGGTGTTCCACCAAAGCACCTTAGCGCCAACTTACTGAACGCCTAGGCGTCGGAAGCCACCCAGGCAAACCGAGATGTCGACGCCTAGGCGCCAGCTCTATGGTGCCAAGGCACTGGCAACTTCCTGGACAATTTTCTATAGTTACTTTAGCACAATTTGAGGAGTTATGGGGTGAATTTAGGCGGTTCAAGAGAACATTGCAAAACATTTTGATGCCTTGGGAAGTTCAAGAAGGCAAAGGATTCATAGTGTAAAGTTAGGGTTTTGTATTTTTCAATTTCTTAAAGAAATTGGAGAGGAATTTGGAGAGAAATATGTAAGGGGATATACCTAGCATTGCAGGGAGCACTTGGAAACCTTTTGGGGAGGAATCTTCATCTCTTCTCTCAAGGAAAAAACTAAGAAATATGTTCTATATTGTCTTGTACAGTTTGTAAACACAATTCTAGTGAATTTGTTTTGTTTTAAGAAGATAATTTGTAGTGTTTTCTTCATGCACTGTGAGTAGATATTTCTTACCTTTCTCTTGTGATGAATAAGTTGGATGTGTAGAATGTTAGGATGCTCATATAATTGATCTTTAAACATTAATGTGATGAGTATTCTTTAAAGCTTAATTTACTTTTCATTTTGGGCATATAGATTGTTAAAAATTATGGTGATCCATTATGACTTGGAAGAGTGATGGAGAAACAATTAGAGTATTCACGTTGACTATAGGTTATGAAGCAAAATTAAACTATAGGAAGATGCAAATAGATAGAAAAATAGTCCTTGATGGGTTCAAATTGGGGTTTAAGATATTAAATCAAGTTTAACCAAACTACTTTATGCACTCGAGAGAGGGCAAAGTAGAGAATTGCTCCTATTCGTCACTAGTCACATCTACAATGTGAAGTATATATTCCTAAACAATCACTTATATCATCACAATAGATGGGTTACTTTTATATCTTGATAATCACTGAAACAATTAAGTTAGGTAGGTTTTAACATTAGAACGAATTGAAGTAGGGTAGGAGTAGTTGGTATAACTTTTACTTAATCATAATTCTAAACTAAGACATAAAAGTAATAGACTATAACTTTTTTTAAGGGATTCATTACCTCACTCTCTGAGGGATTAATAATCCAGACTCAATAGAGCCCTATATTACTAAAACAATATGTATACTTGTGTGAGAAACCTCAGTGTGCAAGAGCACTTGATTTTAAGAACTCAATCAAGTTGCTAAGTAGTGGATCACGTTTATGGTGTTGTTATCGAGGACTTACATTATTGTGATAATAGCTGGGGTGAATCAAGTTTCTGGCACCATTGTCGGGGATACGATGGTAAAGAACTTTAGGAGAATTTTAGTTGAACCTATAAGACTTAGATTTGAAAATTTGTATTGTAGTTCATTGTGTAAGTGTTTGTTTGTTTGAAAAAAAAAATAAAATAAAGAAAATAAAAAAGTTATTTTTGAGTGTTTGTCTAGCATTTTCGTGATAAACTTACTAATTGAACCTTTAGTTGTGTATGCATAATGCATTAGCTGCAGGATTTGTACCCTACGATTTAGAACTAGAGAGTACTATTAAAAAAATTAGAAAATAGAAAAGACTTCATGAACTTATAGAAGAAATGGTGAATATTCAATAAAACAATATAGATGATCAAATGTCAATTAATGAACATAACATGCATAAACCATTAAGGGATTAAGTTCATCCTACGACAGATGAAATTCACTTAAGTATTCAAACTCCTGTCGTAGAAGCTAACACATTTGAATTGAAACTTATTATTATCCAAATGGTGCAGAACAATCAGTTTGGGGGAACCCCGTCTGAGGATATAAATTTACACTTAGCAAGTTTTCTAAAATTTTGTGTTACATTTCGTTATAACAATATTGTTAGACTTAAGCTTTTTCTCTTTTCCTTAAGGAATAAAGCTAAAATGAGGATAAACTCCTTAGCACCTGGATCGATTAGTACTTGGGGTGACTTTACTCAAAAAATTCTAGACAAGTATTTCCCACCTTCAAAAACTGGTAAATTTAGAAATTATACTACTTCATTTTGCAAGTATGAAGATAAGTCGATTTAAGAGGCATGAGAATGATTTAAGGAATTTCTTAGGAAGTGCCCACATCACACTCTACTTGATTGGTTATTATTCAATTTTTTTACAATGATTTAGTGGGACCCTTAGATCTATTATTGATGCTACCACTAGTGGTTCACTCATGTCGAAGCCATTTAATAATGCTTATTCTTCGATTGAAGAAATGGCTACAAAAAATTTCCAATGGCTTTCTGAAAGAGTAAGGTTGCTAGTGTGCATGATACTGATGTCAATCTTCAAATTCCTATTACTCCCAATTCCCTTTGTTAACCCAACACCAAATGCTTGATAATAATAAGACTTCAAATAGACTCTGTAAAACAAAAAAATATATTGAATTTATCCAAAATTCTATCCTATGCCCAAGACACAACCTTCTATTCACGAGTTGTGAAATCCTCACACTTACACAAATCCACATGTCAAGAATTTCAAGCTTTGCAACAATAAAGTCCTTGGAAAAAATCTTCAAATTCCTATTACTCCCAATTCCCTTTGTCAACCTCACACCCCCCCTAACACCCCCCCTCCCCTCCACCAAATTAAACTCTACTTGGCTATCGTTCAACATACAAAACAACGTGTCATCTAAACGACGCAATTGGATGCTACAAAGCAAGGCTCATCGCACAAGGCTTCGATTAAGAAAACAGAATTTGATTATAAGGAAACATTCAACCCAATGGCTAAGCTACCCACCATAAAAATTCTTTTAAAATTTCCTCTCCATAACAAGTAGCAGTGCTTCAACTGATGTGTCCAACACTTTCATCATCGCACTATTGACAATGCTGCATACATGACTTAACATCAAGACTTTGAAGTTATTCAACATCAAAATTTTGTTTGCCTCCTTCAAAAGCAGACCCCAAAAAAATTGTATTCAATCTTCTTCAATCATGAAAAAAATATTGATTTTCATTTAAGTATTGTAGACCCTTCTCTTATATATATAAGAATAACACAACTTGAATATTCCTTTTACTCCATCTACATCGATGATATCATCCTCACAAGAAATGATGCAACCACCATTTCAGCTCTCGTTTAGGATCTACAACTTGCTTTCCAACCAAAGGAACTTGGTTTGATAACAAATTTTTTCGATGGACAAATCAATATCAGCACTTTAAGTTGTTTTCTCATTATAACTCCCTACATTACTTTGCTTCTCCAACACTTCGGCATGCCGGACTACAAGCCAGTCTTAACTCCTCCCTCAAAACTCAAACTCAATCCCTCCTCTTAGTAATTCTTTCTCAATCCCACTTACTATCGTCAACTAGTTTGTTCGCTACAATTGCTTACAATCACTCAGCCTAATTTGTTATAAACCTAATAGGCTAATATATGCATAAACCAATCATGTGCCACTATCAACTCATCAAAGCCTTCTCCAATATTTGAAAGGCACTATAGCTCATAGTCTTTCCCTCTCCAAAAGAAACCTCACATTTAACACCTACTCCAACTCTAATAGGGCAGGTAATACAAAAGATTACAGATCTACAATGGGCCATTGTACATTCCTTGACAATACTACGATCTCTTGCAGTGTTCAAAAACAAGAGGGTGGCTTCCTCATTCATAGAGGCGAAAAAACCGGGCACTTACATCAGCAACCCCATATCTTTCAACTCATGTCGGAGCTGATTTGCTAAGAGTAGAGATGACAAACTTGCTGCCTCAGCGATAATCATGTCATGAATATAAACAATAAGCAAAATAAAACTATAAGAGAAGTGAGAGAGAAATATCTTTAAGAATGGATGATTAGTTCAAAAAGAATGAATAATGTTACTGAACTTTATGAGCTATGCTTGAGTCCATTTGAGCTCATCATAGCTGACAGACCTTATCCAAGGGAAGAATCTCAAGACCCCTTAATGCACCACATTACAACTTCAACACTAAACCACAGCATTTTGTTTCTTCTTGTATACATAAGATCGTGCAAAGTAGAGGTAGATGATCAGTCCTACGAAGCTGAGACCAGCAAGAAACCAGTAGAAATAATCAAGATGAGCGCGGTTAAGATTATCACAGAACCAGCTCTCTCCACTCTTACTAGTTGCCTTGTCGATGGCGGCAATGAGAAAGCTACTGATAAAACTTCCAATACCAAATATGCTCATGTAGAGCGCAAGCCCAAGGCTCCTCAATGCATTAGGAACCTGATCGTAGAAGAACTCCTGTAAGCCGACCATCAAAAAAACCTCAGTGATACCGTAGAGAATGTATTGAGGAGCCAACCACCAAAGACTCATCGGAATCGTTATGTTTGGTTGATCGATCAATCCATATTCTTTAGAAGTTTTCAATCTTTTGACTTCAACTAATGCAGCTATTACCATGGATATTATTGAAAGGGTTATTCCAATGCCAATCCTTTGGAGCTGCGTGATTCCTGTAGGAATCCTGGAAAAGTTTCTGGATACAGGAACTAGGATTCGATCATAGATTGGAATGAAAGCGACAACGGATATGCTGACGAAGCTCTGCAAGGCTGCAGGTGGAATTTGGAAGCTTGAACCGATTCGACGGTCGAGGGTGCTCCCTTGTTTGGTGAAAAAGGTTGATATCTGTGCAAATAAAACAGCATGTATTAAGCATGTTGCCCATATTGGTACCAATTGAAGCAATCCCATAGCTTCTTCCATTTCGATACCATCTGCTACTTCATCTTTCACAAACCTGTAAAAAATGGATTCATTTAAGCTTTTCAAACATACAGGATTTGTGGTGCAATAGGATTTCACATAAAATATGACACGGATAAAAAAAAAAGAAATGATTAATATTGCATGATTCACATCTGAAGGTTGGAAGGGGAAGATGGCTATCATTCTAGGAAGAGATCCAAACAAGTTTGAATTGAGGCATTCCAAATCTTACAAGGATGAAAAGAAAAAAGAGAATCTAATGAAAAAATAAAGGTATAAATAAATCAATTCAACAGAATTTCACTTACATGGTACAATCAAGTCCTGCTCCTTCAGATAATAAATGAGAAGACACCATTCGACCTTTAAATAGAGCAACCAAAGATTTCCCAATTCTAAAGAATGGAGTTTCACCTTCTACTTGGTAGAAGCGAAATGTTTTGGTCCCAAGCAAGAACAAGAGGAGAGCAAGTCCCATGGCAATACATGGTATCCCAAATCCTAGAGCCCAGCTAATATTATCTTGC
The DNA here is from genome assembly GCF_001263595.1 of Phalaenopsis equestris. Taxonomy (NCBI): domain Eukaryota; kingdom Viridiplantae; phylum Streptophyta; class Magnoliopsida; order Asparagales; family Orchidaceae; genus Phalaenopsis; species Phalaenopsis equestris. The sequence goes on along the minus strand of NW_018165729.1, from coordinate 71,726 downwards.
ACGCAATTCAAGATTATAATGGACACTGTCGCGCCCAGGCATAAGCCATAATACGACCAGTTAAAAAATGAGCTCCTTGAGATGTTCTCTTCAGGGTCCTTCTCATCAAACTGATCAGCGCCAAATGCCTGTGTGCAGGGCTTGTGGCCACCTTGACCAAGTGCAGCAAGATACAAAGCAAAGTAGAAGAAGCCAATTTGGAAATGATTTGGACCACACGCCTTGCCATCATTTATGGAACACTTGGGTGGGCGAAGCCTTGGTAGTATAGAGGATAGGGTTAGTAGACCTATGCCCTGTAACGTCATTCATTTTAGTTGGTCAGAATGCAATACATTGAGACAATGTGCATCGACCAAAAGCACTTGGATCTAAGTAGCAAAACATAATATTGGTTTGCACTGTGTAATGTTCCTTTCCTCCTAAAATGCTATATTGGAACAGATCATCTGCAGGTATAGAAAAGGAGACTATTGTAACCCATATAGGTTGTGAAGTTTGGAGCAATGTCATCGTGACGAATGTTGAATGAAAAAGACAAGAATTGCTTGATTCTAATTGTCTATAAACACATGCAGCAGCAAGGCAGCGATTAACTTCTACAGAAAATCAGATTGAAGAGAATTCCAGTTCAAGATTATAAACTATAAAACCAAACGATGCTACAAATGAAGAGGTGATGCATGCTAAAGGGTAAAGATGATTTCGCCTCCAAAATAGTAAAGATAATGCATTTGTATTTATTTTGTTGGTGTTCATATATTCGGAAGGTCAGAAGATGATTAATTTTTCTTTTGCAATTTCAGATGCAAAGACATTTCTTACTGAATAACTTCTACAAATTCAAAGTGACCAAGTACAACACATAGAATTTACATAATTAAATATCTTCTGAAATGTAATAGCTGCAAATATTAAAAAAAATAAATTTCTTTAGATCGGTTCGACGAGACGGTTTCTTCTTAAGAGAAAGGCACCCAATTCAAACAAAAGGAAAGAAACAGTAGAGTGGTAAAAAGACAGAACAGGGAAGAAGAAAAAGTAAGGTACCACACGCCGTGGCGTGAGGCATCGATACAATTTTGGGAACAGAGCTTAGAGCGCTGCGTGCGAACAAACCTACACTGCCACTACCTAAGGTTTACTCTCCACCATCGCCTGCAAACAACTTCTGACATCAGGACCACCATCAACCATCCAGAATTATCCATTAAGTCTATATATACTCTTCCTATAGTCTAATAAAAGCTTGCTGTACTTTTATATTACAATGTATGCTGCTGTTTCTCAATTCTACTGAAATAAAAGAATGGAAACAGATTGCTCATTTCTACATGGTATCAGAAGTTCAGGTTCTTCCTAAATTCTCTAAAATCTCCTTCCTCCTCTATCTCTTCTTTCTCTGTCTACAATGTTAGAAACCTTTTCCTATACAAACTGAGGGTCATAGTAGCCTTTACAGCAATGGTTGATACGCTCACTCCTCTATCCCTCAAGTTCTTGATGTCCAACGTCAAAGCCATCACAAATATCCCAGTAAGAACTGACAACTATCCCACATGGAAACCCCAAATATACAAACCCTTCAAGAAAAATGGATTCGAAAGCTTCCTAGATGGATCAACGATCTACACTCCTCCCCACGTCCGCAACTCGGACGGATAGACAGACAAACCTCCCCAAATCCCCAATACATAAGCTGGCAGTTTATCAGTCAAAACCTCTCGACAACCATCTACTCCACAATATCACCCACAATTCTGCCATACATTCTCAAGCTTTTATCCTTTGCTGAATCTGGACAACTCTCCAATGTAGGATGTAATCTACAAATCGCTCCAGAGTCATCCAATTACGAAACGAGCGTCACCACATCTCAATGAAAGATCAAACCAAGTCCAAATACCTTGTAGTCATCAAATCACTTGTTGATAACATCGCAGCTACAGAAGGTCGTGTTGACAATGAAGATATCATCCTCCATATCCTCAACACACTACCAGCCTCATATCAATCCTTCAGAATAGCTATTAACACAAGACCAGAAATTTAGTAGTTCATGCTTTTTAAATGTTGAACGCAAATAAACAACTTTTTATTTCAAACAAGTACTTGAGGATCCACTAATCTATTTTTAAATGCTTCTTATTTGGCTTACTCATATACTTGTTGACTACAGTGACTGCAAACGTTAAGTTTAGATAAGAATATATCATAACATATATAAGAGATCTCACTGCATTGAAATATAAAACTTGGTACATATATTCAATTTTATCATCTGATTATGGACACAAAATTGATGAATGTCCAAAACGCACGGCTAATAGAGTACTAATAGATTTTTTATTCTGTATATTCAACCTACACAAAACTTTTTCAATGTATCATTTTTTACTTAAACATAACTTACCTATCTTTTTATCTCTATGAATCTCGATGACAAAGATTTTCTTTAAAACTCTAAAATCTTTTATGTCAAACTCAGAGCTCATATGAGCTTTTAAAATTTTAATTTCTCCGTTTTTCTTAACAGCTATCAACATATCATATTAACATATAAGAGCAAGTAAACAAATGGCATCTCAATTTCTTTTGAAGTGGACACAATTATAATAAGCACCCGTAAATTTAAGCTCAAGGTTATGATTAGTCACAATACCAAGTAAAGCTCGAATTAAGCTATGTTTAATCACTTACAGAATACAACTGCAAAGGTTATATTTCAGATTTCACTAAATCCTTTTGCAACTAATCTAACATTGTATCTAACATCTTCAACCCTCGGTAAACTTTATAACTTCTTGTGCACTGGCGAGAATACAACAGTAAAGTTTTCTTTTCATGTAATCCTGAAGTTTACGAACTCCACACTCCAAGATGAGCTCCAATACATCTTTATAGCTCTGATTTTCTCGATTCACCAATTGCTCATACTAAATAATGTGAGAGTTATCATGCATGTAACACAGAAGTAAAGAGACACGAAAAACGTCATACACTTCCTGAACACCTTTAAGGGAGAGCCAAGCAATATGAAACATCACCAATTTTCTTTCATCTCAAAAGCACTAATGAAGTAAGACTGAAGCTTTCCACTCTTGTGACTACACTCATAGATGAAATTTTGAGAAAAACATGATCTGAAATCTTAAATTCAATGTCTATGTGCTTATGGTCAAAATATCTCCTCTAATGATCAATGTAGGCATCCTTTAATCTAATAAACAATTTCCATAGCTTGATCAAATAGTTGATGTCCGAATAATTTCATTTAACCAACCACAAATAACCACAAAGAGGGATCTACACTTTTCCTATACGGTGACAGACTTATGCTAGCCTGAAAAACTATTATTATAAACAAATTAGACTAGTGGAATATAGTTATCCCAACTGCCTCCAAAGTCCAAAATGAAAACTCGCAATATATCTTCTAACATTTGAGTGGTGTGCTCCAACTTCATACCCAAAATTTTTTGCACTTGCTTCCATAATCTGGAAATGAATCTACTCTCTCAATCAGATAACATAATGATTTCATGTAATTGAATATTGTTGTCTATTTAAATCTTAGCTAATTTCTTCACTAAATAATTATGCTTGATCTATAAGAAATAAGCGGACTTAGTGAGTCTATTGATTACACCCCAAATAATATATTGCCCCTGCTTCAATCTAGGTAAGCCAAATAAAAATTCATCATGATATCCTCCCACTTTTATCCTGGAATATGAAGGGACTACAACAAACCATCAGTGGCCTGATGTTCTGCCTTAACTATCTAGCAGGTCAAACAATTGACTACAAACTTAGCTACATCAGTTTTCATACATGCCCACCAAAACTCCTTGAGATCTTGATATCTTGATACATCTTAGTACATTCTAAATGAGTGAACCTTTTAAAATGTGGTTCACACAAGTGCAAGTTTTGATCAAGTAGTACAAGGTTTGAGCTCAAGTGTCAATCCAAAGAGGAATGAGGTCAAACACCTTGATTAGATTAATTACTAGTCCTACTTGATTTAAATTGTATCCAACTATCTCAAGCTTTGAAAATATGCTCAGAATTTTAAAAAGAAAATTATTTTGTGTTTTTTTTCCTCAGTATAGATTTTCCATGAATTAATAAATACTCAAGGTTTTGAAATCTGCAAAAAAGTTTTCTATTTGAAGTTGTCAATCAAAGACAAAACTACTTCTTAATCTTCATCAAAACTTAAGGATTCATATTATCATTTAGTTGTTAAACCCTGCAAAAACCACCAAAATTCCCTTTTCCCAGAAATTGTTCTCTGATAACTATATTTCTATGCTATCTAAGAATTAAATGGTAACACTATTGTTCCACTAATTTTCTGTCGAAATTACTAGATCATAGTAAATATTAACATACACTTAGCCAAAAAATTAAATGAGGCACATAAGTTAACACAACAACAATAGAACAATATTATTTCAAACTACAAGTGGAGATTTGTAATTAAACCATAAGCATCACTAATCAAAGAGATTATGACTTAGTTACTAAACATGTATACAATCATCATTCACAAAATATAAAAATAAATACATAGTACAAAAGATGCACTGAAAGCACTCGAAACTCGCCCTTGAGTAAGCTTTTCCACAAACCTTTCTCTTCTCGATCCATTGACAAGACTTCTCCACTCACTCTCATTCTCCCACACTCATTCCTCAAGCCACTTTCCAAGTCCCTTTTTTTACTTAAACTCTCCAACTCCACTCTAATACTCCTTACTACCCTTAGCCGTACCAAACTGACTCATAATTGCCCTAAAATCGTGTTGAAATGGAAGAAAAACTACTTTGACAGATTAAAGGGCCGCGGTGCTCTACTTTGGCATTGTGACACCAAAAAATCAAATCGCAGCAGCATGCACTTAGGTTGTTGTTTCCATATTATTTAAAATCTGGCACTACGACGCTATAGTGTTGGAGTTGCTTTAATGAGCTATGAATTGGCGCTACAACACCATTCTCTCGGATTCTTGTGCTCCTTTTGCATGCTTCAACATTGGGGCTCTGTGCATATCGCAATGCGATCCTCCAACTCAGGGTGCGTTTGGGGCAGAGTCCGGGTCGCGGCGCGATAGCTGGCCGCTATTTACGGTCGTTTGAGACGGTGTCTGGGCTGCCCCGTCCCGCAGTTTTGATTAAACGCGGGCCAAAGGTTTGACCTCGCGGCCCGTGTTCGAGGAGTGAGTTTTTACGCATTACCCTCGTGTTTTTACTCAGTCCTTCGGCCCTCGCTGCCCTAATTCCCTCGTCGCTCCTCCGTTTGATGTCTTCCCTTCTCGCTCCTCGGTTCGACGCCGTCCCAAACCGCCCCGGTATCAGCATCCCCTATCCCCTATCTCGCGTATGTTACTCTCTGCTGGTTTTTTTTGTTGTCTCTGGTATCATCTTCCTCTATCCCTTGTCTCGCGTACAATTCTCTCTGCTGTTTTTTTTTGTCCCTCTGTGTGGGTGGTGTGGGTAGTTCTTTTGTTAACCGTGGTGTTGGTGTGTCGTGAGTTGTTCTTTTGTTGGCTATAGCCATTGTGTTGTGGTTCTTGTGATGTGGGTGGTTCTTATGTTGGTCGTGGTGTTGGTGTGTTGTGGGTGATTCTTGTGTTGGTTATAGCTATGGTATTGGTGGTTCTTATAGTGTGGGCGGTTCTTGTGTTGCCTATGTTTGTTGTGAGCAGTGGGTTGTTATTGTGTTGGTTGTCTCCGTAGTATTGGTGATTTTGTGGTTCTAGTTGTTGTGCTGGTTGTGACTGTGGTGTGTGTGGTTCTTGTGTTGGTTGTGGTTGTTGTGGTGTGTTGGGTGGTTCTTCTGGTGCTGGATGTTGTGTTGTCTGTGGTTGCGGTGTGTGGTGGGTGATTCTTGTGTTGGTTGTAGCCGTGCTATTGGTGGTTTTTGTGGTGTTGGTTGTTGTGTTGGTTGTGACTATTGTGGGTGGTTCTTATGTTAGTTGTGACTGTTGTGGTGTGTTGGTGTTTTTTGTGGAGTTGGTTGTTGTGATGTCTATGGATGTGGCGTGTGATGGGTGGTTCTTGAGTTAGTTGTAGCCTAGGTGTTGGCGACTTTTGTGGTTCTAGATATTGTGTTGGTTGCGACTGTGGTGTGGGTGGATCTTGTGTTAGTTGTGGTGTGGGTGGATCTTGTGTTGGTTGTGGTGTGGGTGGTTCTTGTGTTGGTTGTAGTGTGGGCGGTTCTTGTGTTACCTATGTCGGTTGTGAGCGGTGAGTGGTCATTGTGTTGGTTGTCTCCGTAGTATTGGTGATTTTTGTGGTTCTAGTTGTTGTGCTGGCTGTGACTGTGGTGTGTGTGGTTCTTGTGTTGATTGTGGTTGTTGTGTGTTGGTGGTTTTTCTGGTGTTGGAAGTTGTGTTGTCTGTGGTTGCGGTGTGTGGTGGGTGGTTATTAGTATTGGTGGTTCTTATAGTGTGGGTGGTTCTTATAGTGTGGGCGGTTCTTGTGCTGCCTATATTTGTTGTTAGCGGTGGGTGGTTATTGTGTTGGCTGTCTCCGTAATATTGGTGATTTTTGTGGTTCTAATTGTTGAGCGGTGGGTGGTTATTGTGTTGGTGGTTCTTCTAGTGTTGGATGTTGTGTTGTCTGTGGTTGTGGTGTGTCGTGGGTAGCCATGGTATTTGTGGTTCTTATAGTGTGGGTGGTTCTTGTGCTGCCTATGTCTGTTATGAGCGGTGGGTGGTTATTGTGTTGGCTATCTCCATAGTACTACTGATTTTTGTGGCTCTAGTTGTTGTGCTGGTTGTGACTGTGGTGTGTGTGGTTTTTGTGTTGGTTGTGGTTGTTCTGGTGTGTTGGTGATTCTTTTGATGTTGGATGTTATGTTGTTTGTGGTTGCGGTGTGTGGTGGGTGGTTCTTGTGTTGGTTGTAGTCGTGCTATTGGTGGTTTTTGTGGTGTTGGTTGATGTGTTGGTTGTGGCTATTGTGAGTGGTTCTTATGTTGGTTGTGGCTATTGTGGTGTGTTGGTGTTTTTTGTGGTGTTGGTTGTTCTGTTATCTGTGGCTGTGGTGTGTGATGGGTGGTTCTTGAGTTAGTTGTAGCCTAGGTGTTGGTGTCTTTTGTTGGTGGTTTTTGTGGTCCTGGATGTTGTGTTGGTTGTGACTGTGGTGTGGGTGGTTCTTGTGTTGGTTGTAGCTGTTGTGGTGTGTTTGTGGTTTTTGTGGCGTTGGTTGTTGTGTTGTCTGTGGCTGTTGTGTGTGGTGGGTGTTTCTTGAGTTGTCTGTAGCCTAGGTGTTGGTGGTCTTTGTGGTTGTGGATGTTGTGTTGGCTGTGACTGTTGTTTTGGTGGTTCTTATGTTGGTTGTAGCTGTGGTGTTTTGGAAATTTAGAAAAAACAGAGAGTGAAAGTTGAGGATTTTCATGATTTGCTTTAGGAAATTTAGAAAATTTTCCATTTTATGCAAATCATGGAGGATCATTGGCAAAATTGGTGACTCACTATGGTGGACACTTGTTGGTTTCTATGGTGTTGGTTTTTTTGTTGTGGGTTGGGGTGGTGGATGTTGGTTGGAGCATATGGTTTTGAGTTGAGGTGGTGGTTGTGCTAGGGCTTATGAATGTGGATTTGGGCATATGGTTGTTGTGGGATTTGTGGTTTCTAGCTATGTGGGAATTAGGGTGGCAATTGTGGGATGGGGTAGCTCTGGCTTGGGTTTGCAGTTGTGGGTGGTGTTGGTCTGTGGGTTACGCTGGTTGGTCATTGGTGTTAGTTAGTTTTGCGGTTGTTCAGTGTTGTGTTGGTCAATGTTGTGTTGGTCATTGGTGTGTTGTTCAACCATTGTTGTTCTGAGCAGTGTTGCGGATGGTCAATTTGTAGTTGCTCAGTGTTGTGTTGGTCAGTCTTGTGGCTGTGAGTTCTGTTGTGTTATCCAGTGTCGTGCGTTGTGATGTTTTAAATGTGGGTTGGGCTATATGTACATGGGTCGGGGTGGTGACTGTGTTGTGTTTGAGTCATGTGGTTTTGGGTTGGGGTGGTGGTTGTGGGTTGAGATGGTGGATGTGGGTGGGTTATGGTGGCGGCTGTGGGTTGGACTAGTTGCTTGTTGGTTGTGGTTGGGGTGGTTCATTGTTGTCATGTGAATATTTTGTTGCATTTTTTATGTAACTTTGTTTTTTCTTAACATAGTAATACGATGGCTAAGACCAAAGAGACTGGTACGCCTGCATTGTGGGACAGAAATCAAAATTATATTTTGTGACCTTTACCTCAAGAAGATCGATCTGAGAAATAAGCCTACTACATATTTCAACAAGGAACGGTAACAAAATATTATCCAAAAATTCAAAAAAAATATAAACAGAGAGTATGACATAATGCAATTGAAAAACAAGTGGGATCAACTCAAAAATGATTGAAAATTTTGGAAGGAATTGAAATGAGGATCAACGGACTTGGGGTAAGATCCGGTGAAGCGAGTCATTGATGCTCCTGAGGAGTGGTGGGCAGAAAAACTTTCGATAAGCATTTATACATGTCCCCTAATTTGATCAATTTTTTTTTTTTAAATTGAAGTGTATGTTATAAATTTGTAGGTGGTGTCTGTTGCAAAGAAAATTAAAATTTGTGGAGCTAAGCCTGGTTGGAGGAAAAGTTGGATAAAATGTTTGGGGGTGTCATTGCTACGGGCTACTATGCATGTACCCCCAGTGAGACAAGGTTTGGTGGCACTCTTGAGCATTGGGAGCCGACCAATTAGGTGATTCAACCGAAGTCTTCAGCCCGGACCTCCATGAAGTCGAGCCCACCTGTCGTTCTAATCGTCTGCCAGTTGAGAATAAAAAGAAAGGTAGGGGTGCTTTCCTTAGAAGCCAGATATCACTACTTGTGGCTTCTTCCAGCGCTGATCTGCGAACATCTAATGTAAATTCTATCGACTTGGTCGTGCAAATTTTGAATGCAATTAAAGAAATTTCTTAAGATTTGTCGATGTGCTTATTTGCAGTAGAATTGCTTGAAGACCCAACCCATAGAGATTTTTTCGTCAAGGTTCCTGAAGACAAAAAGGTCACGTACATATGACATTTTTATGACCGCATAAACATTTAAGACTTTTATTATTTATATTTGCTTGGGACATTTATATTTGTGTTTTTTTATCATTATGATTTGAATATTTGAACTGCTTGGAACTTCGCTTATTCAGTGCATCTTAATTTTTCTTTTTTATGTTCGTAACGTTATGTGGTGGTAGATAATTCATATGTGCTTCTGTGTTAGACAGCACGATACTAATGTGCACAGATCCAAATGAAAGGAGCAAATCAAGAATTGCAGCTGTTGTGTGCTTGATCTACGAATATTACAACTCTTACATTGATAGATCATCATGCATGACATCCTCATATGTTGGGGACAAATAGGATGGGGAGTTGTTTGTTGATCACCCAACGAGATTTAACAATATATTTCACATGAGACAGGCAGTATACATTGATCTGTTGGAGAAACTACAAGGATCTCATGGACTTTATGGCTCTTCAAGGATGATTTCGCAAGAGGTGTTGCAATAACCCTCTACATATTATCCCAAAATGAATCAATGTGAGGGGCAATGAAACGATTTCAACACTCCTCTGAAATAATATACAGGTACTTCTCGATGGGGTTGAAAGTGCTTGCGAGTTTTTCTTCACAAATCATAAACCTACTAATCCTACATTCGAACGAACCCCTACGGAGATTTCACGTGATGTACAATACATGTCAATTTTTAAGATAATTTCTCAAATTCATAAGAATCAAATTTGAAAAAAACTTCGTTATTACGAACTCCACGTTATTTTACCAAGATTGTATTGAAGCAATTGATGGAACACGTGTTGATGTCATGTTTCAAATAATGAGAAGATTGCATTCATCGGTCGTTGTGGGAGGCTGACGCAAAATATAATGGTCGATTGCGACTTCAACATACATTTCACTTTTGTTATGACCGGTTGAGAGGACCGTGCACATAACAGTAGAATTTTCAAATTTGTGACGAGGAATGCTACTTACAACTTCCCACATCCTCCTACAGGTATTCTTGAGACTCAAATAATCTCGTATTTAACTTTTAGCTCAATATTAATTTTACAATTCATATCAGGTAAATACTAGTTGGTCTATACTGGATATTTGTTGTTGCGAGGGTATCCCAAGCTCGATTCTGATATGAGATATCACATACCAGATTTTGAGCGAGGAAGCAATGTAAAATAAGACAAAAAACAAATGTTCAACAAAAGATATTCTTCGTTACGCGGTGTCATTGAGAGGACTTACTGTATGATATATCATCTTACCAGTTTCCCAAACAGATTCAAATTGTGATTGTCACGATGACACTCCGCAATTACATTCGGCGTCATCCTTCCCGCAACGACATCGATTTCCGTCTGGCGGACAAGAATCATGAGCATGTACCTGTCGTAGCACTTAAGTACCGTCTTTGGTATTCTTTACCACAACATGAGATTGATGCTTTCACCACATGTACTGTAGACAGGGAAGGTGCAAGCGAAATAACAGAGTTGAGAGAACAAATTACTGATGTGATAGTAAAAGGGTGATTGGATTATTTATTATTATATTATTTGTACCTTATTCAGTATTATTTGCATTTTATTCAATTTTTGTTTACTATTATTTTCTTATATATTTGATGATGATTGTTTGAGCTTTTCGCATTTCATTTGTTTTTGTTTTGATGGTTTTGAAAGGTCGATGATTAGACGATTAACCTTATGGGTTCTTCGAATGGCCTGTTGGTCACTGTTGGTAGTGTCGAATGTGAAATCTTAATAAAGACAACTAAGTTCCTCTCTTCTTTTTCATTGCGATATGGTTTTTGAGGTTCTTCCGGAAGGTCTTTTTTAGTCATATGCATTTGTGACAGGCAACAAGCTTTGTATTAGGTGTGTTAAAGGAAACCAAGAACCCTTTTTTTTATAAGGTTTGATATCTTATTGTAGTGACAAATTCATAATGACAGGTTAGTTGGGTGGTATACGAAATTCTCTGAGACCTCTCGCCCGCACAATACTGAATTTGCTTACTTAGTTTATCAATTTCTACTTAATCATATTGTCATTTCCTTTTTATTTTCGTTCATAGTATTATTTCCGTTCATAGTATATTTGATATTGATTGTTTGGGTTTTTTACGTTATTTGTGGGTTCGTGGGTTTTTTTTCCATTTGCATTTCATTTGTTTTTCTTTTAGATAGTTTGAAAGATTCATGATGAAACGTTTGACTTTATGGATTCATTTGGATGTCCTGTTAGTCAATGTTGGTTGGTATCACATGTGAAATCCTAATGAAAACAACTAAGTTCCTATCTTATTTTCGACGATATAGTTTTTGAGGATCTTCTGGATAGATTTTTTTTTGGCGATATGCATATATGACATGCGAGCTTGGTTTTACGTGGGTTAAAGGCAACAAAAAACTCTTTTTTTACAATGTCTATTGTCTTCTTGTAGTGATAGATTCATTGGTTAGTATACTGAGTTCTCCAAGACCTCACGTTTGCATAAAACTGTAATTTATTATTTCTTTTTGCAATTTCAATTTATGTTATGACTAATGGATTGTCTTTTATAGCATTCAAGAAAAATGAGCTCTAGGATTTAAGGGACCTCCCGACGATTGCTCTGTCACTATGGACTTCAGACTTCCCTATTTACTTCAAGTCAGGCGCATAACTACGGAAGCATTTTTTATAGGTGTCTGCAGTGGGCAGACATTCCAGAGAAGTGTGAGTTCTTCCAATGGGCAGAAAGTCTAGTAGATTTCACTGCCAACAGTGATGGGGAATGGATAGCATCTCTAGAGAATGGTGTTGCTCGTGGCATGCGCTATTTGCATTATAAAATCAATATTTGTTATATTACAAATTGTAATTGTAATAGTTTTTTTTTCCTTATTTTTTAGCATACTAGATATTCATTATTACGTGAGGTGTTTATCTGAATTTTTGTATCATTCTGAAGTGAATTATTGCTTCTGGAGTACAAATGTATGGTTAGGACGATTCTGTTACAAACAGCATTACTAGACAATGGTCGAATGGTCGTTTGTCCAGAAACAGTTATTTTCAACCCGCAGAAAACAAACAGTCAGTCAGCTTATCCGCAGCAACTACCTAGGGCAGCTAAGCTGCAGCAGCTCATTGATAAGTTGCAGTTACCCCAAACAGACTCTCAATGCTACAGTGCTCCAACATGACACTATGGCGCCAAGCTATCAATTGGATGCCTTAAAATTGGAATTTTTTAGCGTCGCAGCCTTGCCTTTGTAGGCGCAACATGATATTTTCACTTTCCTCCAAATTTATTGTCCTATTAATTTTCTTCCACAATAGATAAAATAAATAAAAAACATAAAATGACATAAAGATATACATATTTTAATACAACTTAAATAGTTAAAAAAATTCCTCTAAATTTTATCTATTCCTTATCTTCAAGTAATCTTAGCTTTAGATTTCTTTTTCTATATCTTTTGATGGCAAAATTTATCTTAAAATTTAATTTCTTTGAAACATAATTTAAAATATTTTAAGTTTTCCATGATAATCATAAATAGTAAATACCAAAGAACCTAATTATTGCCTACACTTTTATTCTCCTTGATATTCCAATGAATCCTAATTGGTTTAATTAACTAAGAGTCGGGGTGATCGGACCACACAGATCCGCGTGCACAAGTTGTAGAGGGTGCTCGGCTCGGAAGTTGGCTTGGGCAGCAAACATCAGTCTTGTTTGCTTTGAAATCATGCAACTCTCACACACTTGGTTGGGGTGTGTGACCTTAGGCAGCACTATGGCCATCTTCTTCTCCCCCATCATTTTGAGCGCATAAAAGTTTACATGCCCAAGTCTTGCTTGCCATAACCAAACTAGATCTGCTAGTGATGCTAATAAAGAAGCGGGTTGGCTTGTCTCGAGAGAAATCTTGTACAACCGATTTGACGATTTTTCCACCTTCATCAACAGGGCGCCATTTCGGTCGAACATCTTCAAGTACGAGCCAACTAAGGTGATCGTGTTGCCTTCTTCTGTCATCTGACTGAGACTTATGATATTTCTTTTTAATTTCGGAATGTAATATACCTCAGTCATATAACGTTGATCGCCATTTTTGCATACAAACAGGATGGTTCCTCTACCCTTGATCTCGATGAGTGAGCCGTCTCTGAACTTCACATTTCTGGTGATTTTCTCGTTGAGTTGATTGAACTTCTCTCAATGGCTTGTCATGTGGTTGCTTGCTCCATTGTCAAGAAACCATACATCAGTGTGATTATACTCCTCGCCACTTGTGAGGAGGTTCGCCTTGACTTTTTCTTCATTGAGCAACACCCCCTCTGGTTCCTCCTTGGACGATTCTTGCGTGAACTCTTCGAGGTTTGTCTCATCATCTTTGAGCAAGGGATTCTCCACTCCCTCGGCAAACATCAACGCTGGCTTCTCGTCATGGATGCTAGTAAGGTTCGCTTCCTCTTCGGCCTTCTTGCTACGACATTCAGACGCATAGTGTCCGTACTTTTGAGAATTGTAAGACTTCATTGTGCTCTTGTCTTTATGGGGTTTGATGTCTTCTTATCGAGGTGAGCTTTCTCCGCCTCGACCTTGCCGTCGTCCCCGCTCTTTGCCATGGCCTCGACTATCTCCACCGTTGACGCTGCTACTCGAAGGTCCGGAAGAAAAATTGGCTTCTCTGTTTTTCTTCATTCACGACATCCATTCTGCATGCGTGAGCAAGAGGTGCTTCTCCTTCTCTTGGTCTTCGTAGCCGCAAATTCTCTCTTCGTGGACTTTGAGACGACCGACGACCTCCTCGACGGTCATATTTTTGAGGTCACTGAGTTGCTCGATTGCAGTGACGATCTGCATGTATTTTTGTGGTACGGCTCGAAGGAACTTCTTGACGACGGAGATCTCCTCCATCTTCTCTCCCAACGAGCGGATGCCCGTCACAATGGACGTCAATTTCATGGCGAAATCGTCCACCGTCTCTCCGTCCTTCATGCGGATTGCCTCGAAGTGAGTCCTCAAGGTCTGCACTTTCGCCTCCTTGACTCGCTCCACGCCGACGTGCATCGTCTTCAGTGTCTCCCATGCTAGCTTGGCGGAATCCTTCTCTGCCACCATGAGAAGAACGTCCTCCGGTAGCGCTTGATAGATGGCAGCGAGAGCCATTCTATCCTTACGCTCTTCGACCTCGTCTTGCTCCACGGCTTCCCACACTCCTTGAGCTTGTAGGTTCATACGCATCTTCAACGCCCACACCGAGTAGTTACTCTTTGTGAGTAACGGATAAGAAAGCGTTACGTTCCCTTCTCTTCCGATCTTCGTTGTTGTCATATCTCCTATGATAGTTTTGCTCGGTGACGACATGTCCTTAGGCTTAGGCTCAGATACCAAATGTTGGTTCCAATTTAATGGATCGCTAAAGGACAAATCGAAAAAATGAGATTGAACTTTTGGGAATTCTCTTTTTATTATTTTTGAAGGAGTGAAAAGATACAAGTCTGGAGTGTTTTTCACAATGCAACACAACACCCAATTTATACTAACTAATGCATACTGAAACAAAAAAGGAAACGTACACAATAAAGGCAAGAGAATTAAGTGTCATCAATACGCGTCTATTTGAATTGATTATACATATTTGAATTTTGAATTTGAATTTAAGATTCAAATTCAAAATTAATGATATTGTCATATCTCCTATATTTAATTCAAAATTAATGTTATTGTCATATCTTCTATAATTGTTCCACCAATCAACTCATGTCTATTATGAAGCCACTAATTGTGTAATCAATTCAAATTACCAATTCAAGATTAGTCTCACAGTATATATAAACCTACTTTGTCTTCTCAGAAGCAAAAAGTGAGATGCAACTGGTGGCTGCGAGGGGGGACTTGATGGCTTCTAGAGGAGAGGCATGATTCAAGTGATGCCCTGGTCTTTGACCCCCTCTTATAGATCAACGAGGCAATGTTGGAAGTCTTGATTGGGAAGGCGATGCAGAAAGCCTCGATTGGGAAGACGATGCAGAAAGCCTCGATCGAGAAGGCTATGCAGAAAAAAAAGGAAAGAATCGTGTAATAACTAATTAGTGCAATAAGGAGGAGCAATGCGGGAAGTTAGTTCAGGCGAAGTAGAAAGTTCTGATTCTTATGCATGCCCTTTATTTTTCAGCTCATGAATTCTAACTCCCTTCCTTTACTTTCTTCAATTCTTAATGTAATTGACTACTACTCCCTAACTGCTCTAATCTTGGAGAATAAAGAAAAAATAATTATTTTAAAATTATAAGTAACGAAAGCAGTAACTATGATTCCGCCATTCATGATGCACAGATAGCAATGGGCGTCACTGGATCAAATTATGTGAATCTAAACAATCGACTCAATCCAATAAAAATAATAATCGAAAGCATAAATTTCGCTTACCACATTGCAATAACTGTCGATATTTGAAACTCTGAAATCTAACCGTTCATCATCTTCCAAAACAAGAAAAGGTGCGTGAAATAAATAAAATAAATAAAGCAAAAGACAAACTGCTCATTCATGGTTTAATAAAGCAAAACGATGAAACGGCCAATGTTATGGAAAGGAAAGAGGAGTCTGACCAAAATATATAGCAGAGAAGAGAACAGAACTGTCCTGTAACGTCCAAGATACGAATCGGCGACGAACGCGCCTGCAAGCGGCAGCATCAACGCTACACCCGACCAAGTATTCACAAAGGTCGCTGCCGCCGCAGTCGACAACATGAGCGGCCCAGTGAGATAGGTAATAAGATTGGATGAAATCCCATAATACGCAAACCTCTCCGCAATCTGCGCCCCTGTTACGAGGTCACAAGAATAACAGATCAGAAACCGAATCAGCAACCGCAAAGAGGGCGGGAGAGGAAATCGGGGAAGTGGATTGAATATCACTTACCGATGATGAAAATGGCAGCTGACCATCTTCCGGAGGAGGATCGTGAGACGGGGCGGCTGCGGAAGTCGACGACGCCTGTGAAGGCCACGGCGGCGGAAGGGGATGGGGGAGAAGGGAACGAAAGAAGAGGGGATGAGTCCATCGCGAAGAAGAAGCCCTGTCAATGTAAAAATTATTATCAGGACTCCGGAAGCTCATGCAGAGCTGCTTGCGCGGAGTTGAATCGGGCTCACATGGAAGGGGCCTCCCTACATAAAAAATTTATGAAAAATAGAGCTGCTTGCGCGGAGTTGAATCGAGCTGACATGGAAGACGCCTCCTCGCATGGAAGACGCCTCCCTACATAAAAAATTTATGAAAAAATAATGAAAACTTGCGATTGGCACCAACCTATACTTATAAGAATATTAGAATATTTCATCTGCTGTATTATTCTGAATATTTTTTATATTATTGATCTGTTATTAATATATAATCAAAAATATAGAAATATTCTCCACTTAATAACATATAGTAACCCATAATAACACACTAATAAAATATAATGACACACATAGTAACAAAACTATACACTCACTAGCCTGCGGTATAACACGTCGGGAATATTTCATGTGAGTTATACAGCGGGCTAGGGGAGTGTTATAGGG
The DNA here is from genome assembly GCF_001263595.1 of Phalaenopsis equestris. Lineage (NCBI taxonomy): Eukaryota > Viridiplantae > Streptophyta > Magnoliopsida > Asparagales > Orchidaceae > Phalaenopsis > Phalaenopsis equestris. The sequence goes on along the minus strand of NW_018165729.1, from coordinate 55,087 downwards.
CGGCTGTATAACACGTTGGGAGGTGTTATAACCCGCGGTATAACATGCAGCAAATATTCTCTCACGTGTTATAGTGCGGGCTAGAGAGTGTATAATTGTTATTATATGTATTATTATGTGTTATTAGTGTGTTATTATGTGTTATTAGTTTGTTATTAGTTTGTTATTAGTGTCTTATAGAACAAAAACAATTTATTTAGATGTCATAATTTATATTTATTAATAGCTTATAGTTATTTCATGTGTTATTGAGGGTTTAGGAATATTATGTGCTATAGGAATATTTCCTCACGTTATTCTGAATATTTTTTGTGTATTCATGTGTTATTTAATGTGTTATTCATGTGTTATTCAGAATAACACCAGAGAATATTTCTATGACACGGCGACAAGGATAAATAATGCAAAAAATATTTGCTTAGGCTCTGTAACGCATCAGTTGGGTTAGGTCGCGCGTTTTCATTTTTTATGTAGGTGGATCGGTCTTGTGCGTGTCAGCACAAGATTGGACTCCGCAATGTGGAGTCCTGATGTAATATTTTTCTCTATCAATGACCATAAGGACGCAAGCTTAGCAAGTTTACTACTTCTGGCGACAACAAAAACGTGTTTCATTTGGTCACAACTAAGGATACGGCTTTGGGATCGGTAGTCGGCTCGGCGCCTAAAATCCAACTAACACTTTGGAAATTACATACGTACCGCCCTAAACCTGCTATTTACAAATAAACCATCATATTTCTGCCATTTTCTAAATTCCAACTCAAATATCAAAATTTGTGGTAAAACCCTAACTCATATTTTTTTTATTTTTTACCAAATTCTCAATTATTTGATCGTGGCATATATAAATACATTAGCCCTTAGTTCAAAAAAAATTATACTGATAATTAATTTATAAATTTTAATGTTTTGGGTGCTCTATAAGTAATTATCCCTGATAAGTTTTTTAAGATCAAAATTATTTCTTACTAGGAAAGTGCTCAAAATAAAAAAATTTCTAGTCTTAATTAGCTATATTTTTTAAACACATTTATAGATACAAATGTAATAGATAATTAAATTTCTTATGCTGAAAATTCCTGGATTTTTCTCAATCAAAATAATTCATAAGAAAAAATGAACTAAAAAGGGATATTCCACTCTTAAATTATGAATGATAGGATTACAAAAAAGCAAATAATCATGACTAAATAATATTAGTTTGGCTACAACAATCATAGTTGATGACAACAACACTTGTAATTGGTTAGAAAAATGATAATTTATAGTTTTAATAATCATAGTTGGGCTGCAACAAGTGTAATTGGTGCATGCAACAATTATAGTTAATTGTAAAAGTCATAGTTGATGGCTACAACATTTGTAATTGATTAGGAAAATGATAATTTTCCTAATCAATCATAGTTGATGACAACAACACTTGTAATTGGTTAGGAAAATGATAATTTATAGTTACAATAATCGTAGTTGGGCTGCAACAGTTGTAATTGGTGCATGCAACAATTATAGTTAATTGTAAAAGTCATAGTTGATGGCTACAACATTCGTAATTGGCTATAAAATTTATATTTGGTGGCTACAATAATTAAAATTTAGCAAAAATAAATATAGATTGCGACTACAACAATTGTTTGTGACGATTGAAAACAACTAATGTGCCCCTGTTATGAGGTCATAAGATTAAGAGATCAGAAACCGAATCAGCAACCACAAAGAGGTGTGGGAAAGGAAGTCAGGGAAATGGATTGAATATCACTTATTGATGAAGAAAATGACAGCTCACCATCTTTCGGAGGAGGATTGTGAGACGAGGTTACTGTGGAAGTCAATGACACCTATCAAGGCCAGGGTGGCTGAAGGGGATAGGTGAGAAGGGAACGAAAGAAGAGGGAATGAGTCCATCACGAAGAATAATCCCTATAAATGACTACAACAATCATCGTTGAGCTACAACAACTATATTAGATGACAACAACACTTGTAATTGGCTAGGAAAGCGGTAATTTATAATTACAATAATCATAGTTGGGCTACAACAGTTGTAATTAGTGCCTACAACAATTATAGTTAATTGTAAAAGCCATAATTGATGGCTATGACAGCGACTTTATATATGCTTGAAAATATAAGTATTTAATATTGCTGCTAAAAGAATTAATTCCTCAGCAACTGCACCAAAAACTTAATAACAGTTATAGATTCGATAAAGATATATGTATAAAATATTCAATAATTGTAAAATCACACTTATCAACGCAAGTATATGTATCACTCAAGTACTATAGGGCTTTAATGGAGTCCTAGATATCGATCCCATAGGGAGTAATATTAGAACTACGAACTAAGACTTTAGAAAAATAATACTTTAATCATAACAATGAAGTTCAATTTGCTTATCTGTCACTAATAGATAATTGAAATAAATATGTAATTTTAATAACTATTAAATAACTAATTATACCAATGAAGGTTTTAATGTGATATTCATTATATAAGAAATCATCATTCTCCCTGTGAAAAAATTATAGTGAATGGATAAAGTGAATCAGTTATAGTTGTATTTTGTCAAATCGGAGCATATCTATTTGTTACCCTTTGGTCCAGACATAAAGAACATTGACTAATCCTACGCTTGTTTACCGAATCTACGGCTAGGCTGGGTGGATACCGGCTCTCACTTCGGAGCTCCCACGTTCCCCTCGCCTAAGGGCTAACATCTACACTTCAGTACCCAAACGATAGGACCGAATTGGGGATTTTAGTCTGTCACTCTAAAATCTCCAATTCTACGCCCGATAATTTTATTTCCCTATTTATTT
>NW_018165729.1:51430-52048 GCF_001263595.1 Phalaenopsis equestris | reverse complement strand
GAAAACTACTCAGATCTCATGGGGAAAACACAACAAAACTCGGAATTCATATATAAAATCAAAGATACTAACTACAATAATAAATAAAACTATCTCTAATTTCTCCCAAAGCAAACTCCTCAAAGTTCCTCTGAATCTCTTCCTTTCTTTACATCACACAGAATTACTCTTCGAAGAGGCAAGCAGGAAGAAATCTCTCACTTTCCCTCCACTCTTACAATCTCTCGAAGAATTCCTCACAATTTAGACTCTCTACACTTTTTCCACACTTCAATTTTGAGCCTCCCTCTTTCTATTTTCGGCCAAAGTCTTCTCTTAAAAGATGTGGATGAGTTTTTCCAAGAGTTTCCTAAGCACCCCTCCAAAATTCGTCCTCATCCAATGCATAATTGGACATAACCGCCAAGCTTGCCATCGGCGGCCTCGAGGGTGCCGTCAGCGGGCCTTCTAAGTGAATTAATTTTAGAGTCTCGGGAAAAGTCCTTTGTCGGCGTCGTTGGGCTCACCGTTGGCGCCCTAGTTCAAATCTTCACATTTTGGTCATTTTCGCTCCAAATTCGCTCCTTTTTGCATCTTTTTGCTTCAATGACCCTAATTCATCATTCCTACAATAAAACA
>NW_018165729.1:50785-51074 GCF_001263595.1 Phalaenopsis equestris | reverse complement strand
AGAGTTCTAGTCTTATATTCAATTTAAGAATGACTATATGTTGCAATATTAAGTCAATTAGAATATTCAGATGATAGGAACTTCATGACAACACTACAATGAGAACTCTACTAGTAAAAGATCTATTTCATACATATAAGCTCATGAATGTATTTAGGTTTTTACTTTAGGTACGTCCAGTGAAGCCAATTTTTTATTAGGCATATCCTCAAGCTTCTCCTCACTTTCATATTTTTTCTTTCTTTTCTCTTTTTCATTTGGATTGCTTTCAATCCTATATATTTTTCTT
>NW_018165729.1:47101-50406 GCF_001263595.1 Phalaenopsis equestris | reverse complement strand
GAGAACATCTAATAGTTAATCTTTTTCTTCCCTCCCCCAAACTTAAATTTTTCAATATAAAATGATACTGGTGGAAAGAAAAACTTTAAATATAAATCATACCTTAGTATTTTAGGTATTTTCATCATTCTAAATAGGCATTTTCATCATTCTAAAATTTTTGCAATCCTTCTCAAAATTCTACTTCACCTAATACTGTAACTTAAGAGCTTTCTATACATATAAATCATTAGAGAATTTGCTGGGTAAAGAAATTTTGAAATAAGTACAAAACTAAATATTATACAAACACAATATTTCACTAACACATCCACAATATTAAACAAAGAACAATTGCAATTAAAATGCAAAATAAAAATCACATCGCATTACAATTTAACAAATTTCAACTACCACACCAAACAATTATAAAAATAATTAAAAATTATCCAATTGCAACATAAAAAATAAAAATGAAAGTACAAACACAAAAATATTTATCTTTATTACAAAAATTACAAAAATAAAAGTAAAAGTACATCGATTACTATCATATATCAAAATCCCAAACTATGTTTTCGTCTCCTTGGTCAGCAGATGGATTGGGCTGATATTGAGTATATCGGGGGCATTCAGGAAATGTAACATCAGGTTCACCTCTGTAGTGACTGGCCTGATAGTGTCGGGCCTGAGCTTCATAATAAACTATCTCCAAATTTGAATGCCTCTGAAGGTACTCACTATCACAATCATGTCGACATTTTAAACCTTTAATCATTTCATTTATTAACCCTATACTCTTTCGCTGCAAGGTCAACTCATTCATCAAGTCAGTTAGGGTAGGGGAACTAGAAGAAAGAAAGTCATAACTAGTAGAGGGGATATCTCTATTGGTAGAAGGTTCTTAACTTCTACTCAAGTTCTCTTGGTGATAGGTCGGTAACAGAGTAGATGAACTAAAATAGTGCTCCACGCTTTAGATGTGGAATTCAACATGGAAGCAGAAAAATTTACCCGTTCTCGTTGCATAATGGTTTCATAATGGAAGCAGAAAAATTATCTTCCATGTCCTTTCCCATCAGTGAGAAAGTTGATCACATCATTCAGCGGGCCCTCCATTGTACTAAAGGTTTCATAATGGAAGCTATGAGTATGGTACTTCATAAAAGGTGTTAATGTGGGCAACACTAAATTCAACAGAAAATCCCCGCACTTGAACGATTTCATCCTCATAATAGAACACGTTGGCATAAAACACTTTTACAATATTCGCAGCACCCTTATTGGTGGTATAACAGAAGTTTTCTCACCTCCATTTGACAATAACTCGTTCAATTTCTCCTCCCGGACTCTCAAAAACTTGATCTTGTACACATTTCTTCCCTTCAAATACTAAAGTAAATCTCAATTGAGCGCTCACATTGACGAAGCAAGACTCGTGAAAGTCAAGTCGCCTCTTTTTTCATGGAGCCATTTTAATCTAATCAAAATCATAGAAAAATTCCAAAATATACTTCAAATATGCAAATAATGGCTTCCAAGAGTGTTTCTAAGAGTTCAAAACTAAATTCCATAAATTTCTTTCCAATATTTTCTTCACATTCTCAAATTTTTTGGATCTTCTCAATGTGGAAGAAATTCATGGTGAAAATCAAATATTTTAGTTTGGAGTAAAGCTTTTACCAAGAGATGATCAAATTCGGTGTCTAAATGCTTTGTAATTGCCCCCAAATCCATGATCTTCAAGCCCTAGATAAAAATTTCCATTTTTAAGAGGAAGGGGATGATGAATAGTAGTGGTTTACTGGTCAAATCATGGTTAAAGGTGTTTTTTCGAGATCTCGCCGTCGGCGGGGTCTTCGGCACCGTTAGCGAGCTCTATTGAAATTATATCCTAAGTCTCGGGAAAAGTCCGCCGTCGAGGGCGCCATCGGCGGGCTCTATTGAAATTGTTCAATTTCTGGATTTTTGTAATTTTGATCAATTTCAAGCCTCAACGACATCCGTTCAATCATTATTGACATAATTCTAAGTGATTAAATGATGTACTGACAAAAAAAAACTTTCACAACACAAAACATCACAATTATATATAAATTCCAAGGGTTATAATATATGTTACACAACACACCTAAGTTTGGTATTATCTCAACCTTAATACATCAATCCAGCATCGCAATCCAAACCACAACACTCAAAATGCTGAAAATAAACATCCTATGCTCAGTCTCAACTATATAGAGATCTAAAAGTAAAATTCTAAAGCAAAGCAAATGCAAAGTTCAAATCAAATTACACACATAGACAAACAAGTAGCAATGTAAATCTACTATTCTTCAGATTCAGTGTTATATTCTCCTCTAAGATCACCCATTGATTGCACATGAACGAAGAGGTTATAGAAGGGTCGGTATGTAAATTCTTCAGTAGAGTCCTCTTCTATCAATTTCATCCTTCTCATCAGTCGTATCAAATTGTCTTCTATATGTCCGGAGTGAGAAAAATGTTCTTTCATCCTCCAGTCTAGATGATCGACGAAATCAGAGATATTATTAATTGAATTCATAACATTTAGTACCTCCTTCTCCAATTTCTTGATTCTGGCAAGATCACCAGTGTCTTGTCAGGAACTAAAGGTTGAATAGGCAGTGAATTCTAAGACGATTGATCCACCATAATAGTCATATCATTTTCATCTTCATAGGTTGGGAATCTCTCAGTTGGGTCCAAAGGCTTCAAAGGTAGAAGTACATTTTCCTAGTTTTCATAGGATACTTGGAACTGACTGTAAAGTAAGAAAATTGTAAAAGGGTGTCTAAGCCCATAAGTTGATCCATGAACGATCAGACCCAAAACAAACTTCACAATTATAGATCCAATATCGATCGACAGTCTCATTTGGATGCAGTAATTCAGAATAGCACTTTCCTTAGAAACTTTACAGATCCTCTTCATTGGTAACAGTTTTGCAGAAATGAAGAAGTGCCAGTGTTTCGAAATGGGGTTTCAAAGTGTCGCAGAAAAACTAATATACCCATTTTCTCTCATTTTCCAGTCTTCAGTTTTGTCCGTTAAATATTGGTAAATTTCATTCATCTGGTTTCTTATCGGGAAGAAGTTGGAATAATGGCAGACAGGAACGTTCTCGATCATATATAATTCATTGATCCGTGTAGGAGTAAAAGTTATCAATCTACCTCACACATAGACGACTCCCTGGTTGATTTCATGCAAATTAGCATAAAATTCCTTCACCACAGGAACAACCACGGCGGCGGTAGTATGGCACATCACTTCTCATCTTTGCCGCACTATCATCTCTTCAA
>NW_018165729.1:46030-47001 GCF_001263595.1 Phalaenopsis equestris | reverse complement strand
TCTAAGAGATCCCACTAATCCATAATAAAAAGTTTGAATTATCAAGCAATCTCGTAACGTAACGAATGATGAGGGCATTTCTTAAGAAGATCTTTAAATCTCTCCCAAGCTTCATATATTAACTCTCCATCAATTTCACATAACGTTATTATGTCATTTCTAAGTTTAGCAGTTTTGGATGGAGGGAAATATTTGGATAGAAATTTCTGTGACAGTTCTCCAAGTTCTAATAGATCCTGGTGCTAACGAATTTAACCACATCTTAGCCTTATCCTTAAGTGAAAAAGGAAAAAGTCTAAGTCTAACAACATCATTTGAAACTTTGTCATATTGAAAGGTAGCACACACTAGCGAGGTGTAAATTAGGATCTTCATTTGGTGTACCTTCAAATTGATTGTTTTGTATCATTTGGATAATAGCAGGTTTGAGCTCAAATGAATTAGCAGCTACATCAGGATTTTGGATAGATAAATGAAGTTCATATGCTGTAGGATTTGCATAATCTCGTAGAGGTCTAGATTGATGTTCATTTTATATTCCTTGATTGTTCACATTGTTTTCTATTATGTCAAAATTTCTAGGTTCTTTTCTTAGTTTTCTAATTCTCTTAACAGTGTGTTCCAATTCTGAATCGTAGGGTATAAGATTTTCAGGTCCACATTTACGCATACAATTGAAATCAGTACACAGAAAAATAATTAACTAAATATGAAAATAAGTTGCAATTCAAGTAAAAGTTTTCTAATAATCTTAATTTATTCATTACTCTAATTATGATATTTGTTTACTCACTCACTCCCCGACAACGGCGCCAAAAACTTGACCGGTGACTTTATATATGCTTAAAAATATAAGATAAATATGAACGTAATAAATATTCAATAATTGTAAAGTCACACTTATCAATGCAAGTATACGTATCACTCAAGTAATATAGGGCTCTAATGGAGTCCTAGATATCGATCCCACA
>NW_018165729.1:32789-45448 GCF_001263595.1 Phalaenopsis equestris | reverse complement strand
GTTCCCCTCGCCTGAGGGCTAACATCTACACTTCAATACCCAAACGATAGGACCAAATTGGGGATTTTAGTCTGTCACTCTAAAATCTCCAATTCTACACCCGATAATTTTATTTTCCTATTTATTTGCACCCAACTTCCAAGGGCTTTGACCTCCCTGAATCTTAGATGTAATGTTCACTTTAGTTGTAAAACTCAACATATTTTAACAAATCAATTGACCATATTGAAAATAAATTAAGATCGAAGTGAAAAGATCATCACAATTTCTTTAACATTTTCATGTCTCAATCAATTCAAATCACCATTTCACAAATCTCAAGATAAGGACAAAGACAGAGAAAACTACTCAGATCTCCTAGGAAAAACACAACAAAACTCGGAATTCATATATAAAATCAAAGTCATATAAACTACAACAATAAATAAACTTATCTCTAATTTCTCCCCAAGCAAACTCATCGAAGATCCTCTGAATCTCTTCTTTTCTTTACAGCACACAGAATTCATCTTCAAAGCGGTAAGGTGGAAGAAATCTCTCACTTTCCCTCTACTCTTACAATCTCTCAAAGAATTCCTCTCAATTTAGACTCTCTACGCTTTTTCCACACTTCAATTTTGAGCCTCCCTCTTTCTATTTTAGGCCAAAGTCTTCTCCTTTAAAGATGTGGATGAGTTTTCCCAAGAGTTTCCTAAGCACCCCTCCAAAATTCGGTAATTGGACATAACCGCCAAGCTCGCCGTCGACGGCCTCGAGGGCGATGTCGGCGGGTCTTCTATATGAATTAATTTTGGAGGCGTAATTGCTATAAAAATTATGTTTGGCAGCTACAAAAATTAAAATTAAGCAAAAATAAATATAGATTGTGGCTACTATAATTATGGTAGGCTGCAACAATTGTTTGTGACAATTGAAAAAGACTAATGTGCTCCTATTACGAGGTCACAAGAGTAAGGTATCAAAAACTGAATCAGCAACCATAAAGAGACGCGAGAAAGGAAGTCAAGGAAATGGATTAAATATCACTTGTTGATGATGAAAAAGATATTTGACCATTGATGTACAGAAACTTAGGATTAAATTAATAATAATAAATATAATTAATAATAAATATGCAATGTAACCCAAGCAATAATATAACTTTAATGAAAATAATTTATCTTTAAAACCTATTTTAAACTACTAATTTCCTTTTATAATGCAAGTATACGCATCGTCAAGTAATACAGGGCTCTAATGGAGTCCTAGATATCGATCCCACAGGGAAACTAAAAAAATATATAAGCTAGCTATTTATATTTTATTCTTAAATTAAAATAAAAATAAAAATAAAGTAAAGTACAAAGTTTGAATTTAAACTACTCAAGTGAAATGCTACTAAATATGCAGATGTACGACTACAACAATTAAGTTAAATTAGATGCTAAACTTTCAAAAGTAAAATTGCTGAAATAAAACAAAGGTTTTTTTTGACGAAAAGTTCAAGTATGAGAAAACACCTCCCCCCTTTATAATGAAAATATGTCTTGTGAAAAAATTAAAATCTTTTGAAAAATATATTTAAAAATTGTTTTGTGCCAAATAGAAGCAATCATGTTCTCTACCTTGTTCCGAGAGCTATAAAGAACATTGACTAATACAGAGCTTGGTCCCTAATTTTGTGGTTAGGCTGAGAGGATGTCAGAGTTTGGTCCCTAATTTTGTGGTTAGGCTGAGAGGATGCCAGTTGTCACTCCAGAACTCTCATTACTCCCTCACCTGATGGCTAACATGCTCGCACCAGTTTCCAATCAACTGAACCAAATTGGGGATTCTAATATGTCTTCTTAAAATCTTCCAATTCTACACCCAACGAAGTATATTTCCCAATTTATTTACACCAAATCCCGTGGATGACCTAATCTCCCATGAAATCAAATGTGATTCTACCTTCGTTGTAGAAAACATATCTCTTTTTTAGAACATATGTTTCTCAACACGTTTTAACAATTTAATTGACCAGATCGAAAAGTAAATGAAGATCAAAAAGTAAATGAAGATCAAAGATCAAAGTTCAAATCATCATAAGTTATTGACATTTAAAACCACAGAAAACAAAATCAAATTAGAGAGAGGGAGAGAAAAAGTCAAGGGCTTGAAGATTTTCTTCATGGATTGTAAGAGATACAACAAAACACCAATTTGATACATACAAACAAGTTTACAAAATAAAAAAAATAAAAGATAAAACTTATCTCACAATCCTTCCCAAGAAAATCCCTAGAAGTTCTCTCTAAGCCTTTCTCTCTTTACAAACACACTCAATTCCCTCATAGAAGTATAATGAAGAAGAAATCTCTCACCTTCCCTCTCCTCTTACAACCCTAGAAGACAATCTCCAAACCCTTGACTTTCCCTCTCTATCTCTCCCACTTGGTTCTCACGCCACCTCCCTTTTTTTCTTTTTCTCTTTTTCCGCCGCTCCTCTAGAAGTTCTTCTCTAACTCTATTTTATTTTGGGCTGCCTCCTTTGAAAAGAGTTTCAATTTCTCCCCAAAATTCAAAAGTCAAATCTTTGAATTCAAAAGATGTGTCTCTTTGATCCAAGAGTCAAATCCCTTCAAATTAGAACTTTCAAAAGTGTTATACATTGAATTACTCCAAGAGGTGTGTAGAACAAGTGTCCTTTTGAAATTTGGGCAAAAATTTGTCTCGAACCACCTTAATTTGAAAAGTTGCACCTGGCGCATCATGCGTCGATCTGACGCATCATGCATCAGCGCTCTGGATTTTGGCGCATCATGCGCCAAACCCCAAAATTGACTGTTTTTGCTCCAAATTTTCCTCCTTTTACCATTTTTGCTCCAAATGTCTAAAAATGGTATACCTGCAACAAAAACACAAAAATACTTTTCTTTAAAGTGTATTATCACCAAAAATAGACATAAAAATGTTACTTAAAACATTACATTATTTTTGTGTATCAACCATCTTCTAGAGGAGGATCATGAGATGAGGAGACTGCGGAAGTCGACGACACCTATCAAGGCCAAGGCGGATGAAGGGGATAGGGGAGAAGGGAACGAAAGATCAGGGAATGATTCCGTCGCGAAGAATAAGCCATGTAAATGTCTACAACAATCATAGTTGAGCTACAACAACTATATTATATGACAACAACACTTGTAATTGGTTAGGAAAGCAATAATTTATAGGTGCAATAATCAAAGTTGGGCTGCAACAGTTGTAATTAGTGCCTACAACAATTATAGTTAATTGTCAAAGTCATAGTTGATGGCTACAACATTCGTAATTGCTATAAAAATTATATTTGGCAGCTACAATAATTAAAATTAAGCAAAAATAAATATAGATTGTGATTGCAATAATTATGGTTGGTTGCAATAATTGTTCTTGACAATTGAAAACGACTAATGTGCCCCTATTACGAGGTCACAAGAGTAAGAGATCAGAAACCGAATCAGCAACCACAAAGAGGCACGAGAAAGGAAGTTAGGGAAATGGATTGAATATCACTTATTGATGATGAAAATGATAGTCGACCATCTTCCGAAGGAGGATCATGAGACGAGGTGACTGTGGAAGTCGATGACACCTATCAAGGCGAGGGCGGCTGAAGGGGATAAGGAAGAAGGGAATGAAAGAAGAGGGAATGAGTCCATCGCGAAGAATAAACCATGTAAACAACCCTAAGGACAACACCCCCATAGTTTTTTATATGGTTTTTTTAATAAATTTGACCAAACTCTAAAAACACTCTACCATATGGTTTGTGAGATTCCTCTCATCACCTAGCATTTTTTTTAGCATTTAAGAGTTTTAATAATCTCAAAATTAAATGATTTTAGGCTCGTTGGATTCCTTATGTCGAGTCAATCAATTTGGTTATAAAAATTTCAAATTTAAAAATTAGTGGTTATTCATGTAGGGTGTAGTAATGAGCTGTGATGATGATCGTAGGTCACAAGGGCAAGAGTCGAGAGCTGCACAGAATGAGCTTTAATAATCTAAAAAAAGTCATCGTATTTGGAGTATAATGTTATGTCACTTTTTCAATGTGTCATTGCATCGTAAGTAGGGCGTGTTCGTACTTACGCCAGGGTTCTACAGTGCACATTATGACTTCACGAGGGGCTTCATTAGAAGAAGTAGGGGGCAGCTGATGATGGTCAATGGTGACCATCAGAGTCAGTTCTCGGAGACAGCGACAACTAGAAATAGTGAAGGTGATGGCCGCCAAAGGTACCAAAGATGGTGATGGTTAAGAGTTGGTCGGAGGCAACGACAAGCAGAGTTGGCTGGAGGCTGGCGGAGGTCGAAGTTGGTCAGAGGTGGCTGCAATCAGAGCTACTGGAGGCAAAGGTGGCGACTGTCGGTGTTGGTGATGGTTGCAAGAGTGAGAGGTCGATGGTGGAAGACGGTGGTCGGAAGTAATCAGAGTTAGAGGTGGTAGCAACTACAACCAGAGTTTGTTGGATCTACAATACAGGATGATGAGCTACAACTTCCTCTAATCTTCCCCTTGCCCAGGGTCTACCCCTCTTCTTCTGAAACTTTGGGGTTTTATTTATAGAGTTCGGGTTGAAATAAGGAAAGAATCTAGACCACTCTTGATCGAAAGACATAAGATGATCCTCTTGTCGAGACGATGTTCGATGGATATTTGAGTGTCTTAATAATACCAGAATTTAGTGATCTTGGACTAATTGGATTCTTCATACCAAGATGCTCATTTTGACTATAAGTATGTCATATTTGAAATTTATTTGATATTCCAATTATCTCCGGAAAGCTTTCAAAACTGATTTTATGACTAGTTTTGGCTTGTTTAAACCCAAATTGGACAGATTTTTGTACCTTTGGGTCTATCTCATGAAACCGATCAATTTAACTGTGAGTTTACAGAAATCAAGGTTCTTGATAATTTTTAATCAAAATTTGAATATTTTTTTCTCAAAAAATTATATCAAAATCCGTATAATTTTTTTAGATTCATATAAAATGATGAAAATTTGTTAGTGGCGTATCAAAGCTCACACAAGAAATGATAGTAAAAGATTTATTTTATTCATTTGCTTTGTAATGGAAACAATTCAAGGCCTTAACATTTCAGAGTAAATATTCTTAGATAAAATAAAAAAGATAGGTATTAGAGTAAGATGTATCCCATTCTCCATTATTTACTACTTTTTCTTCTCTCTTATTTCTTTAATATCCTTTCTCTGTTAATTTTTTTTTCTTTTATTAAACTCAGACAATTTTTAAAATAAACGTGCCGAAAGGCCCACTCCTCCTCTTTTATTTATTTATTTTCTTTTTTTATTTATTTAACATACATAGCACACCATGTTTTATGTATTTGCATATCAAGTACCCGAATTTTCATAATTAAATGCATAATATTCCAATTCTTAATATTACATGAGGAATTTACATACTTAGCACATAATTATTATGCATTTACTAATCTCACACCCAAATTTTAATTTTTACACTTAAAGCATCATGACTTAGCGTGCTTAAGGTGCAAAATTTAAAGTTTGGGTGTGAGATAAATAAATACATAAGAATTATGTGCTATGTATGTAAATTTCGTATTTAAGGTGCAAAATTTAAAGTTTGGGTGTGAGATAAAAATTTCGTATGAGATGGATCTATAACACCAACATGATACTTGTTGGTCTAATTTTCTACTGTGAGGTTGGAGAAAAAATTGCGTACGTAAAGTTATAGGGAGGGTATTAGGAGTTATATCCACGTTATACCCCCTTGTAGCTTTTCTGTAATCTAACTGTAATTTATAAATATATGAAAACAGAAGTGCACAACTTACCAATTCTAGATATGCTACATGGAGGTTACATGAAGTATAACTCTCAATAACCTCTCTGTAACCTACCTTACGTACACAACGCTACATACGTCATCTTAAGTACGCTCGTGAGGTTGCGAGTAACTCTTAACTCATCTTTTTCTGAAAAATTTATGTATTATAAATATAAATATCAAATTTTAAATATTAAAAATATAAATATGAAAAAGTTATGTGACACTTATGTAAATTTCTATTTTAATTTATACCCCAAATCTTTTCTCGCACAATTGTCATTCGGAGTTCTGACAAACTGCAGGCTAAAGGCCTTGTTCTGCTTCCCACATCTCGCAGGCATCTTTCATCTCTCCCGTTGGAAAAGGTTCCTCTCTCCCTCTCTGCATCCGCCCAATCCTCACCTTCGGTTCGAGCTTTTCTCTATTTTGATCATACTTTTCACGCGAAATTATTTGATCTTTTGATTCTTCTTCAACCCGGCGAGATCGTTCTCTGCTCGTCTGCTGTTTTTCTCATTGTAAACATTGCTAATCTGTGAAAATAAAATGATCCGATGTACTTCAAGAACAATAGACAGAATTAGGAGATTAAATCTTGTTTTGATTTGAGGGTTTGGGAAGGGGATTTCGATCCTTAGACTATAGATTTGTTGGTGCGTTTTGTTTATCAAAAATTGGTAAGTGGTTAGATTTGGCAACGTATCGAATTTTGATCGCTTCATGTTATATAACGCATAACTTTTCCTTAACCGAACTATTTGTGGATTCGCTTTAATTCTAAGGTTTTCATCCTCTGAACATTTCCCCATTGATTTAATCTTTCACCTGTATATAACTTCATCATTTATTAATAATACATGTATCATGTCATCTCAGTTTGATTTGTTCTGTTTTTTCTCGATTCTATTGAATAGTATCTATTTGTGAAATCTATATATGCTTGTTTGGCGTTGGAGTTTTGTATTTGAGCTTCTCTTGACGAATTATATGTTTTTTTTTTAGAAAAAAACAAAAAGATTAAATAAACTTATGTAAATAGATGAAAAATTGATCATGAATTGCTTCTATGGTGCTTTACAAAGCTTTGGCAGGTTTGATGCATTGCTTATCTCTGTTTTGTGTCACCCTTCTTATTGAGTTTTGGTTAGTTTTTTCATATGTTTTGTTATAAATTCTCTGGAAGAAAAATAATTTAAGATTAATATACATTAGCAAGATAAACAACTTAGGGTTGAAAAATATTAGAAGACATAGAAGATTTGAGCTTATTATATATATTGAAAAGTAAAGAAAATTCTATTGGTTTAGCAATAACAAATGGCTAACCCTCATTCATAAGATTAGGTTCTGTTTGGGATCATTTTTTTTTATTTTTATTTTTTAAAATATGTTTTTTTAATGCATTTTTTATATATTTTTATCGTTTACTTATAAAAACAAATCATAGAGCAGGGCTCATTGTACTTGTAGGTGTGTATCCTAGGGTTTGGTGTGCTTCATCACCTCCACTGGCTACCACAAACAAGTTGTTAGAAAGTATGAAAAATCTATTTCAAATACCAAAATGAAAAAGAAAATAAAACAGAAAAGAAGATTAAAATTTCAAAAATACAAGAAATTTATAAGATTTACCCAACTGATAACTACTTTCTATTGTCATGTTTGCTGAGTTGTGAAAAAAATCAAATTTTTATTATTTTTCTTAGTGTAGACTTCACAACTTGATATTGGTGTCATAAATTTTATGGGATTTTTAGATTAATACTCTGAGATTTATGATCATAGAAATTTTGCAGAATTTCTTAAATCATAATATCAGGAGTTGATGCGTTTTAAATACTAGAGGGAGGACTAATGTATAAAGATTAGAGAATGCTATTATCAATCCTGTTTGTGTTTCTCTCATTGTTAAACTTGTAACAAAATGATGCTAATCCGGGCAATAATTCACTATTTGAGCTGCCCAAAACTTCAGAAATTGAGAAGATTATAGAGAGCAATCATTGGAAAAGAGGGATTAATGTTTTTTTTTTTAATTTTATTTATACCTAATAATCCCAAATGGACAACATATGTAGACTTAGAAGGACTCAATAACTCACTGTGACACATTAACCATCTATTATTTATTAACATAACTCAGATTACATATATATCACCATTCCTATGTATTAACATATCTAACCCCTAAACTTTACTTCTTACATTTATACCGCTCAAATCTTTCATATCACATACAAAGAAATTCCAACAACTTGCTTGTGGCATGTAAAAATTAAGGTGATGTAAATACACTTTTCCTATGTATTTACATATCTAACCCCTAAACTTTACTACTTACATATATACCGCTCAAATCTTTCATATCACATACAAAAAAATTCCAACAACTTGTTTGTGGCATGTAAAAATTAGGGTGATGTAAATACACTTTTTCCTGCATCGGTAAGGTGATGTGCATGTAAAAATTAAAGTTTAGGCGTTAGCTAGGTATGTAAATACATAGGAATTGCATGGTGCATATGTAAATCCCCCTTATAATTATTAGAAGCAACATTAACTACTAACTCGGAATTACTCCATACAAATCATCCCTAGAACAAAATCAATCTAAATTTACATAACCGTTCAACACGCCATATATTTGATATTCTGCATATGATATTAGGCTAAACATATGGCTCATATCAAACTCAACAAAACATAATAATTATTGTTTCTTAAACAATAGAGATCATGAAATCAGAAGCGCCAACCTGGGCTGACCAATGGGGCTCTGGAGGGATGGATGACTACTACGACAAGCAAGACGACAAAGATGGCAACAAAAGCAAAGGAAAGAAGATGGCAAACGTCAAGGCGGCGGCGAGTTCCGGGCTCGACAAGGCGAAGTCCGCGGCTTCCGTCGGGGCGCAGAAGGTGAAGAATGGCACAAGCTTGGGCATCAGCTGGATTAAGAACAAGTGCCAGAAAAAAAGCTCCAATTGATTCTCTGATTAGTCATATTACTTTGTGATATTCTTAAGGCTTCAGTATGAGTGTTTCATTTTGCCCACTTTTCTTTTCTAAAACACTACAATTGTATTGATGCTCGTGGCTCTAATTTTGTTGATTTTATTTGGAAAATCTTCGCACAAAAGAAGTAATTGCTTGTTTGATTAAGGAATAATGATGGTGATAGCTAATAAGTATAAACTAAACTGTTTTTATATATCAACCATTCAAAATATTGAATGTAACATTTTAACCACTCATACTTTAAGTATAACATTTTAACCACCAAAAACTTTCACTAAAGTTTTCATTAATGATTAAAAGACGGTGGTTGCAATGAAAAAAGTGGTTAAAATGTTATATTTAAAGTTTAGGTGGTGGTTAAAATATTGTATTCAATATTATAAGTGTTTGGTATGTAAATAATTGCATTTGAACCCTCAATCATCTGCTATTTTTGTTGCATAAATATGATCGAAGATGCGAAGACTCTTTAGGAAAGACGACGTAAATGGAACATTTGTACACATGTTGAACACATTATTCTAGTGGATGGGGTACTCAAGAGATTTGAGTTTATTAGTGTTGATGGAAGGATGCTCTTACTGTCATTTTATATTTTATATTTTATATTAATTGGTTTAATACATAAACAGGCTTCCATTATTATCAATATAGTGTGTATCAAGGGGAATCAAAATTAGGATTGTATATTAATGGTCAAGTTTTTTTAATTTTTAACCAAAATTTTAAATCTTTCAATACTACATTAATGATCCAGTTTATTTATTGATGCTCTATTGATATTCCAATTCATGGTGGGCTGGATAAGCACCTTTGAAAAAGGAAAAATTATTGCATAAATACACCGCATGCAGAGATGCATGCGGTGTCCGATTCTGACCGTAGATCACGGTGATTTACGGTCAGGATGCAATCAAAATTTTTTTGAAAAAAATAAAAATTTAAAGTGGGGTCCACCGAAATATATCGTGACCATAGATCGCCGTGTTCTACGGTACGGTCAGGATCGGACACCGCATACATCTCTGCATGCGGTGTATGTATGCAATATTTTTTCTTGAAAAAGCATAGAAAATCTTCCTTTTGGTATGATTTGTGATATTTGCTATATTGGTAATTTAGTTAGGGATTGGGCTAATTATATTTGACACAAAAATTATACTTTTAAATTATCTATTTACACTTGGATGGTCATTAAAAAGGGGGTGAAAACTGTTGATGCCTTTATTAAAAGGAATATCCACTATAATCCCTACTGTCCTCTTTGCAATAGTGAAAGAGAAATTATAATCTTCTACACTTCAATTGCTCTTTTTGTAATGCCATTTAAAGGGTTCAATGCGTTGGACCACAACTTTTCTATTAAATCCTTCAATACTACAACTTGTAGAATATATTGTGGCCATGAAAGACATGCTAAAATTACACAAAAAAAAATAACCTACTCGTTATCCATGACACTATCTACTTTTTGTGAAAGGAAAGAAATGCAAGGAAATTTGATAATCACTTCTATATCATCTTTACAGTTCTATCAAAGATTAAAATTGTTATCTGTACTATATTCTAGAACTGGAAAAGGGAACAATGTTGGGAAAATATATTCAAGGTGTACTTCTAACTCCCTGAATGCTCCATTACTAGAAATTATTATGATAGCAGAGTACGGAATTTTGTTTATTGATATGCAACGTGCTATTTTGGCTTGATGGGGCTAATATGGCATTTGATTTTTAGGGCAACGATTCAAAACAACTTCACCAGGTGCAACTATGTAGTTTAAAGCATGATTTTAAAGCTTTGCAGCTTTGTTGGGTTATTTGAAATTTCAGATATGATGAGCCTCTCTTATTTGCATTTTCTTTCGAGTCATCTTTAGTTTTTGTTTAGCATGCTAACTCCCTCGCTGCTTTATCTACATCTTACTCCGCTAATGTTACCTATGATTTTCCCTTTTTCTGTTGAGCCATTCTATTTTTGTTCTCATTAATTTTTGTTCTTTTGAAGGAAATTTGATAATCACTTCTATATCATCTTTACAGTTCTATCAAAGATTAAAATTGTTATCTGTACTATATTCTAGAACTGGAAAAGGGAACAATGTTGGGAAAATATATTCAAGGTGTACTTCTAACTCCCTGAATGCTCCATTACTAGAAATTATTATGATAGCAGAGTACGGAATTTTGTTTATTGATATGCAACGTGCTATTTTGGCTTGATGGAGCTAATATGGCATTTGATTTTTAGGGCAATGATTCAAAACAACTTCACCAGGTGCAACTATATAGTTTAAAGCATGATTTTAAAGCTTTGCAGCTTTGTTGGGTTATTTGAAATTTCAGATATGATGAGCCTCTCTTATTTGCATTTTCTTTCGAGTCATCTTTAGTTTTTGTTTAGCATGCTAACTCCCTCGCTGCTTCATCTACATCTTACTCCGCTAATGTTACTTATGATTTTCCGTTTTTCTGCTGAGCCATTCTATTTTTGTTCTTATTAATTTTTGTTCTTTTATTTTGCATATCAATATTTTGGGCTGCTTGATATAATCTCCCATCTTTTATGTATATTCTTTCCTCAGTAATAGTTAAATCGGGCTATGCCCTCAATTTTTCTTATATATTCTAAATATTATTAAATATCATGCATTAAAGGTTCATTCAATTGCACTAATGAAGTAGAACCATGTGAAACATGAGTGTAATAAAAGAAAAGTAGAGGGGAGCATTAATCACTGAAATTAGGAAAAAAAAGAGTCTGATGGAATGAGCTCTTTATCTAAAGTACATAATAAGGTGTAATGACTAGTGGTTAGCCGATATAAAATTATGTTACCACTACAAATTTTATTTGAGAATTTTTTTTATACAAGTGTATGCCAGGAGAATTCAAGCATCAATATAATGTCATCAATATGATAGAAGGACGCGGGGGGGGCGCAACAATGACCATCTAAACCCCTAGATGAGCAAAATAGAATATATTAGTAAATCTAATTGGCTCAAATTAATTATCAAGATTTTAGCATAGTTCATTACCCACCTAAATGCATAGGAGAAGTTTTATTTGGTAATATGTGTCATTTTCTATCATGATAAATATATGATTATCTTGTAACTTTAGGTTTGACACATGTATTCATGGCACTATCATCATGTGAAGTCATCAAAGTTGATACATGCTTATTATATATATAGTGAGGTTATTCACTCCACTTATAGGACTTTATAGGCCAATGGAATGAAAATATTACATTGTCGTGTGATTAACTTTATATTTTTTCTCATCGATGTTATGATCTTGCTAACTAATAGAGATTTTAAATTCATAATAAACATTTTCCTATAGGAGATGCATGTCACGGAGACTCATTGGAAAATAGTAATGTATGAGTTTTGAATTCAAGTGATTGCTATGAGTCCTTTTGGAGAAATGATTTTTCTAACTCTCATGCTTGAGAGATCATTTTTCACTTTTTTTTGAGGACGTCAATTAAATGTGTTAAATGGTGGATTGGTTATTGAAGACTTAAGAAAATGTTAAAAAAATATTTCCACATACTGATGAAACATATACATGATTAGTGTAAATATTATTTCAAATTAAGTGCATATATGATTAATAAATTATAAGGATCAAAAAGGTAAAAATGACCAAATGATAAGAAAGTGATCTAGTAATTAAATGAAGGATGAACTCAAGAGGCTCACTAAAGCACTCTCATAACTATTATAATGATGTTATTTAATTGTAATATTATTTCTATAGCTATATATATATATATATATATATATATATATGAAAGCTTG
>NW_018165729.1:30933-32610 GCF_001263595.1 Phalaenopsis equestris | reverse complement strand
TATATATATATATATATATATATCTTTCTACCAAATTCTAACAAAGCATAATTTTCTATTATAAAATAATTTAATTTTTCAAAGATTTTGTTTGAAGTTTCTTTGTCCTTTCATGATGATGGAATGCTCAGAGCTTTATGGAATTTGAATAAATATATGTTATGTTCAAATATTTAAATTAAAATATTTGCTCAAGCCCTAGAGACCAATTATCTACTATTATTCTACTGAAAAATGATAGAAGATAGAAATGCACTTTGTGCAAAAAAAAACATACATGAAAATTTTGATTATAAATTATATATATTATGATTTTTGGCCTTTGGATCACTATCTTTCAAAATGAATACATTATTTAATCGTATAGTGTACTCATAAACATAAAAAGTTTGAATTCTTGTGTTCATCCAATGATGCACTAACTGCTCATTTTATTTTTAAACATTATTATTAAATGATCATGTAATACAAAAATAGAATTTCAAAACTATCAATGTTAGTTTGATATACATCAAAGGTGATCAAAGTTCAGATTATATATTAATGACCTTTTTATTTTAAATTAAGTTTTTAAGACATATGGGTGAAGCCTAGTTGATACTTGAACACCGAAATATTTTTTAGCTATTCACTTTGAAGTTAAATTAAATACTTTTTATGTGCTTTAATAATCTAACCCTCAAATGAAGCTTTTCCTACTTGTCATATATCCTACTTAAATCAAAGATTTTAAAAGTTATTAAATAATTTGAACGAAAAGCTCACTCAATAATATAAATTTCTTAAGGGGGGTGATAGTCAAAGTTAGGATTATATTTTAATGATTTATTTTTTTTAATTGATGTAATATTTTGGTGAAGTCTAATTGGCAATTCGAAACCATGAAATTCTTTAACTATTATGTGTAAAGCTAAATTTATTATTTCACTATGCTTTACTAATTTCTCTCTCATATGAAAGCTCTTTGCATTAGCAATAGCTCCTCTTTAAGTTAACGCTTTTCAATATTCTCAAATATTATGTACTAAAGGATCACTCAAGAATATAAAATCATAATGAGATTCATCCACACTTAATGTCATGTAACTACCATCTCTATCAAAAAGGCGTGAGGATTTAATTTCTAGTTGATGGTACCTTTCTATAACAATCATTGTGAAAGCATAGATGAGAGAAGGATAATTATAAAGGATGAGATGATGTAAACCCATGTGTGACATATGTGTAATAAGAGAAAGGTTGAAAGAAGCATAAGCTATCATAATTAAAATAGGAATGACCAGTGAAAAGTGCTTCAAGTCAAAAATGGCATTAAGCCTGATGTTTGGATAATACAAAATAATGTTACATTTTTTTATGTACTTACTCACTAGGAGACATATCAAGCATAAACACAATGCCATTAATTTATTAATATGAAAAAGAGGTAACAATATCTACAAGAGCACCAAAAGAACTAAATGGGCCAGGTTAGTAAATATGTTTATCTCAACTTGTGATACCTAATAAAATGCACATAAAGAGATAGATTTGATAACATGTGGCTTTTACTAATATGATAATTGTATGATTATCTTAATAGATTTCGGTTTGAAACATTTATTCATGGATGTATTAGCAAGTAATTTCATAAAAAAGTGAGACATTTAGAACCCATATTATATATATATATATATG
>NW_018165729.1:0-30916 GCF_001263595.1 Phalaenopsis equestris | reverse complement strand
TCCATATATATATATGTTATTGATAAAAGTTTGCATTGAACTATGTAATAAACAAAAAGTATTATAATTATGTTTGACCATTTTTGTTATAATTGAGTTTGGCTTTATCCTAGTGGTAGATATGTAGGCTTAGAACTATGACTTATAGATTTTACATGAAGAAAAATTAGTTCATGTTCCCATTTTTATTTTCTATACAAAAGGTTAGGCTATTCCTCCCATCAACTTAGCAATAAAGTCAATGTAATTTGTCAAGAAGCTACTTTAGACTTATTTAGTTCTCTTGCATTACTTAGTGGAAATAAGTTTGTGAATTGAAGAGATGCTAATAGTGCACAACTAACTATATGTTGTTGACTTTATGATCATGCTACCTAATCAGAAATTGATGTATGCCTTAGGGATGTCATGAGTTCTTATTGCTTAAGCAATTGTTACAAGGCTTTTTAGAATGGCTAGATTTGACTTACTTATTGCTTAAGCAATTGTTACAAGGCTTTTTAGAGAATGGCTTGTGTTATGCCCTAGGGACCACTAATAGTTTTGTAAATATGAGTAAAAAAAATCTACAAGTGTAGCTTGATTATCAAAGACTCATTAATATGATAATAAGCCACCAAAAAGATGCCTTATTATTGATGGAAAAATCCATCATTTTTAAAAGAAAATATGCAAAAAGTTTGGTTTTTTATGGAATTTATGATGAATATAAGTTTGCCACTTAGACCCTCAATATAATAGAAATTGTAATTTCATTAGAGAATATTTATGATAAAAATTTCATTAGTAATATTACTAATGAAATCTCCATTAGTAATATAAAAAATATAATGATGACATTTTTGTAGAAGATATTATTATTAAAATTTCAATCAATAAATATCATTTCTTGTGATAAAATTATTATGCCAACCAAGGTTTATATTGATAGTATGATGAAAATTTTGTTGATGCCCCATCAAAAGCATAGAAAAAAATTAAATGTTGCATAAAAAAATAATAAAACTACTACAACTTTTCAATTTCATTTATTACATAAAACATTGTATTAGAAATGATTACATAAACTTCTATTTAGAATCATCTTTTAAGTTCCTATAAATGTAAAGGGGCATTTACATACATACCACCCAATTTTTAATGTATTACGAATATAACACCTAATTTTCTTTTTTTTTTACATTTATATCACCAAAATCCTTCATATCACATGAAAAATACCACTATTTTGACTCTTAAAAAGTAAAACACACATTTTCATGTCATACATATAAAAATTGGAATTTTAGGTGTTAAGACATGCAAATACATAGAAATTAAGTGCTACGAAACGTAAATCTTCCAAATGTAAAAAAACAAAAATATAGGCTTTAAATATGTAAATACATAAGAATTGGGTGGTATATATGCAAATACCGCCATTAAATTTTAATGGCAATGCCACATAGGTATTCTGGAAGCTTAGTGTTATAACTATTCTGTGTCGCCATCGCTCGGAACATGAATTCCGCCCACAGTATTCTCTCTCCTTCTACTCTTCTCCTCCACCAAAAACATAGTAGAAAGAGAAACAGCTCCCCCGCCATGAATTAGGAATACCAATCTCAAACCACAAACACAATCAAACGGTCTTCTAATCCCAAAACATTTATCATATTATTCCATGACAGCGAAAATTAAAACAGGAATCAAACATAGCAGAGGAGAAGCAGCTCACTTCTATTCACATAATAACCAAAATTCTCTCCCATTACACCTTCAAGCTGTTAAATCCAAGCTCCTGAGTTAACCAAACCAACCAAAACCAGGGGCCAATTCATAAGTTAGCATGAAATAAAAGAAAAACCAGACTAAAACGATCAAGGAAGAAGACAATGGAAACATTACTACTAGCATTCCTGCCCTGCTACTTTTACTACTACCAAGTACCAGGAGGTTCTTCTCTACTCCAGAAATCCAGTCCTGGTGAGCACAGCATCCCTCACCCTGCGCTGATCCCTTCCCTTCAGAGTCCTCCCCGCACCCTCGCAAACCGAAGAAGAAGAAATCTGGCTCCTCGCCATCTTCCTCGCAAGCCATTCATGGGGAGGCAACTTGTCTTCCTCCTCATCTTCTTCCTCCTCCTCCCCGTTTCTGTTACAGATCTTGGACCAATTGGGTATATTGACAGGCACAGACTGCCTGCTCTGTTCTCCAACGGACTTCGATCTCGGTATCTTGTTAGAGCCAGATTGGGACGAAAAGGAGGCATTTTTGTGCTTTCTTACCTTAGGACTCTCATTCTTCTTACCCCTCTCCATTGCCCAAACCTCCTCCTCCTCAAACTCTTCCTCCATGTAGATTAACCCGCTCATCTCACGAGCTCCAAAGATGGGATTTTTATAGAGAGCGATGAGCACAGAGTGGAAAAGGGGGAAGGGGAAGGGGAAAGTGGCAGCGATTTCCCCTAAAGGGAAAGGGATTGAGGCCTGAATCCCGGGAAGCAAAGATGTTGGAAGAGAGGGATTGGATAACGAGAGTACGGTTTCTGCGTAGCTATTCCCTGCAAAAAGACGACCTGACAGTATAGGCTTTGGATTGAAATGGAAGCAGAGCAGAGAAGTCTATTCGGCTGCAGTGAGGAACAGGTTGGTGGTGGTTGCTGGGTGGGTTTAAAATTGCTGGTTTCAGGTGGAATTTAGTCAGGTGGTGGTGCAGGGTCAGACGTGACCTGAGAGCAGGGACTCGTGTGGCTCAGCTTTAATGTGCTTCCAACTGCCGAACAATAGTTTTCCTTGTTATAAGGAATTTTTGTAATTATTTATTTTATTTTAACATGCTGTCGGAAATTGTTTTTTAAGTATTTAGAGTTCAAAATTACTGTAAAATTATTGTTTTTCTTGTTTGAGGAATTTGAAAGGACTTAATTGTTAATTCACGCTGAGACGTCTTTTTCAATTTATTTTAATTTTATCAGTTCTATAAAAATTTTAAGTTTGTTCAATACTCAATAACTAAGGGTCCGTCTGGAGTAGCTTATAACTGCGGGCGGCGTTTTTAAAACGTCACAGCCGTATCGTTTGTTTCGCGTGTTTCGCCAGCTTATCCGAAAATGTGTTCCGGTTTTTACACTAAACGCAGGCCGCGGGGGTCGACCCGCAGCCGGTCCCGTTTTTACACTAAACGCAGGCCGCGGGGGTCGACCCGCGGCCGGTCCCGTGAGCCGCATTTCAGGATACCCAGCTTATCCTGAAATGCACAAGCTGCCCCAAACAGACCCTAAATATTATATTTTACCGTTAGTTTTAAACAATTGACTTTACATTTGAGGGTTTTTTTTTTAAATTTTTTGATGTTTTGAAACAATTGTTAGGATTGATCTGTTGGTCAATTACATTATTTAAAAATTTATTCTAAAATAAGTTTATTTATAAATAATTCAATTACAACATCAGAAAAAAAAAATTGTGCCCTTCATTTTCTATTTTTCTATAATTATTATAATTTACATTAATTATTTAGTTCTTTAATATTTAATAAACGTCATGAATTTGGTTTTAAACCATGAAACTCTTAACTTTACCCATTATCAACTTTGGAAATATATAATAAATATCACTCAATATAATAAATAAGAGAATAAAATAATATTTTTTTTTAAATCACCATGTAATGCCTTCTTTCTAGAACTATAAAACTACTTTTACATATACATTCCCTCATGTAACATTATGCGGAACAACAAGTAGTGGTATGTAATGTAATTATTGTGTTTTTATTTGTAGTATAAGGACTTACAATACCAAAGTAATACATATTGAATGGCAATATGCATTTCATTAGAGAATTATTTGATGGTTATAATTATTTTTTTTGAATCAAATTTGTAATTTACATATATACCAATCAATTCATATGTATTTACATATGTAAAATTAGCTTTACTTTGACATTCATACCACTAAAATCTCTTATAGCACATTAGAAAAGACACCAATTTAACTTCTAAAAGGAGAAATGCATATTTTCATGCATAGATAACAAGATAAGGTTGTATGTATATAAGAATTGAAGTGGTGTTAGATAGGTAAATAGATAGAAGTTTAAGTGGTATGTTTGTAAATCTTTCTTTGTTTAATTTTATTTTTAGTCAACGTGTTTGCAAGTTTTTTGGGTCAATGCTTGAAGTTAAGGTTTAGATTTGTATATATATATATATATATATATATATTAAAGCTGCCAATTACCTATTGAAGTAAGTAATGATCATAGAAATACAAGCGTCTGCAGGAGCCAAATAATAGTAATACTAACCATCAGAAAGTGGCAGTGAAAAGGCCATAAGATTGTCAAAAATAAAAACATGCACATCATTTTTATTTTTATCAAGACATGCAATTAATGACATTTCTAATAACAGGAAATTCAGGTGCTCGGCAAAATTGGCAACACCCATAAAATATGAGAAATTATTGCATACGGTATCTAATCCTGACCGTAGATCACGGTGATCTACGGTCAGGATATATTTGAGTTTTTTTTTAAAAAAAATTAAGGTGGGGCCCACTGAAATACATCCTGACCGTAGATCACCTGATCTACGGTCAGGATCGGGCACCGTATGTAGAGATGCATACAGTGTCCGTCCGTATGAAATAATTTTTCCATAAAATATAGCCCCTCGCTTCGCACTTTTGGAAAATATTTATTACGTCAAACTCACCCACCAATGTTGCATAATATTCCCTTTTTGTAGAAGTCTCAAATTTTAAAAAAATTATGTTTATTTTTACATTGATAACCACAGGAAGCAAGAAACAGAGATCTCAAGATCAAGATCACTATGCCTTCTGCACTTTTTTCAAGCATTCCGTGATCAATTCATTTTAGACTGCTTCATTTTTTAATCCTAGTTATGCTTTAAGACATATGTAATTTTTTTTTTTTTTTTTTTTTTTTTTTTGCAAATTAGGATGCATTATTGCTACGGTTGTGAATTTATCTCGAAGAATGTTTGTGAATTTAGCTCGAAGATCATTGATAGCTCGAAAATTAATTTGAATTTTGGCTCGGATCGAAAAAAATGACCCGAGTTATGTGCTAAAACTTTGGATCAAATTTTTCTCGATCCGGTTTTGAGCCATCATGGATCCGAAATGTATTAATAGACCCAACAACCCATATTCAAACTATTATAACCAAGGTTGGAAGAATCATCCAAATTTTAGTTGGAATAACAATTCTTCTACTAATCAACAATGGGCAAACAACCCAGTGAACCCATTAGGAAATTCATCCAACTAAGGAAATGTTAACTATAGACCTTCTTATCCTCCAGGATTTAACAGTAACACATTAAGGAAAAGAAATTGTCTATGGAAGAGCTGAAATTAAACATGGGTCAACAATTGCAGAATTAAGGAAATCAATTATAAATTCAAGAAAATCAATTACAAAATCAAGGAACTGCTATTAAGAATATTTCATTTTTAAAATATATTTTGAATTAAAAAAAATTAAAATAATCAAAATTTTCAAAATACAAAAAATGGTTCAAAATGAGTGGAAATATCTCCTGACCACTTTGAATTAATTAAGATATTTTTCCTAATTTTTCCTTCATTTTGGCACCACTATTTTCTATCGGATTCACTTAGTCCAAATGAAATTACTAAACTCAAGTCAATGAGTTCCATACTTTCATTTTGACCGTGGGAAATCTTGTTAGCAACTGTAGGTTACCTCTTTCGAAGGATTCCCGATCATCTGATAATGATGACTTAATTTAGTTGCAATTGTTGTTTTGTGATGTTTATGATTAAATTTTGAGTTGTCTTATGTTTGAATGTTGTGGCAGTGAATTTTACCTTGGTTGATTTTAGTTTTGGTTTTGGTTTTATGGCAAACCTAGTAGTTTTTGTTTTCTTGCAGCGTGACATTGTTGTTCAACATGCAAGTTTTGTAAGTATAAAAATACAGTGTGTAAAGTACAAGAAAAGACGGTACTATCAAAAGATAGTACAAGAAAAGATGGTACTATATATATATAAAGGAGCATTATTCGGCTCCCAGCATGTTAATCACAAAAGGTAAGTACAGAAAAGATAGGCTGGGAGAGGGTCCCCAGATCTAGAAAACCAAAATAAAAATAGTACTCACTCATAAGGGGATATCCCAGCCACCTGCAACACCACCCCAAGGAAAAAAGAAGTGAAAATGGGGATATATATATATATATATAAACAAAAATATATATTTAAAATAATAGAAACTTACATAGCACAAGACTTGAAGAGAACACCAGACAGACGCTTTGATACTACACTGAGAATACTCGAGAAAGACTTGCACACCAATAGATAATACAAAACCCCTATTTATAATAAAGGTCGGACTCCAAAATTCATACAATATAGTTAAACAAAAGATAATACATCCGTTGGATGTGACATAAAACAAAAAAAATATTTCAGAATACTATTACACCAACCATATTAATTTCAGTCACTATTCCACCAACTGTTAC
Source organism: Phalaenopsis equestris (assembly GCF_001263595.1). Lineage (NCBI taxonomy): Eukaryota > Viridiplantae > Streptophyta > Magnoliopsida > Asparagales > Orchidaceae > Phalaenopsis > Phalaenopsis equestris. Next base: position 24,411 of record NW_018165729.1, on the reverse strand, counting down.
TGTTTCAACCACCATCATTATTGCTTTAATTTCTTCTGAGGTGACCCCTAATGGGTCTTGATCTTAGAGATTTGCGAGGGTATTTTCTTTTGATTTGATCATGAATTTCCTTTAGAGAAAATTCCTGAGTTTTCTCTTAAACATTTTTACCATTTGATGTGATGACTTTATTGATTTGAGTTACATTGTCATCAATAATGATTGCAGACCACCATTTGATGAAGAAAGTTCTCCATAAGCATTTAGTATTGAGCTAATCTGGTTGATTACATAGATTCCAGACAAAGATCCAAGGAATTTGTGCCTGACAAAAGAATAATAATTCGCACATTCCTTCGGATAAAAAATCGTTTTTGATTTTACTAATTTGTGGAGAAGAGTTCACCCATGCTGGATATACATTGTTGATAGATTTTGGAAGAATTTCATTGGTGGCTCCAAATTTATCCCACTAAGCTAAAAACCAATTTGATATCTCTTTATTTAAGATTTTAAGCATCAGCACAAATAACCAGGAATGACTATGCCTTGGATTGATAAGTAAAAAGACATGATTCATGGCTTGAACGTAGGTCCAATAATTACAAAAAATATTTTCTTTTGTTTAGATAGATGATCCATAAATTCAATTTGTTTGAATTGGAAAGATGTTAGACCCCAATCCTTATGGTGCAAGATGTGATTTATTGTCGCCTTGCTATATGCAATAGATTTATTGGGTTCATTATAATTGTGTTGAATTTCAACACATTGTAATGAAATGAGTATTGCCTCATATGATTCGCGGTCAAGATTATCTTGCATGTAGACAATTGTGCTTAGGTATCTCTCCTGGATTTTCCAAGAATCATTAATTTCATAATTCTTTAGATTAATTTCGAGGATTTTTTCTTTAAAAGATTTTTGCACGAATTCTGTGATATTTTGAATCTGTAATTCAGGAGATTGTTTTTTGGATGTGGAGGCCATTGTACTACCATATAAATACTGTTTTAAAACAATAAATTTTCGCGGGGTCACATTAGGTTGACCCCTACCTCTTCCCCCTCTAAAGGTGGGGCTAGCCCTATAGGGTATCATTCTATTGCGTGTATGAGGGGTTATCCACCCCTTATTGTCTTTCTCCCTGCAAAAGTTCATGAGTGAGAAAGTCAGGTAAAAATTTAATATTACCTGCAATATATTCTATATAAAATTCAAAACAAGATAACTGTGCTTGCCAATTAGCAAAGATTTGTTTAATATCAAATTCAAAACAAGATAACTGTGTTTGCCAATTAGCAAAGATTTGTTTAAAGACAAAATTTTTTACGTCTCTTTGCAGTATATACTTAATTGAACAGCAATAAATTTGTAATAAGAATATCTTATTTAATAAATCATCTTCAAATTTGGTAATACATTTGACGATCGAAAGTATTTTTTTTATGGTCGAATATTTTTCTTGAGTAGTAGTCCACTTGCCAAATGTAAAGCGAACCAATTGTTTGGTATTAAAAGTTTTTTGTTTCAAGCTTCCTCCGTAGCCAATATTAGAGGCATCTGTCTCTACTATTTTTGGGAGAGACGAATTTGCAATATGTAAACAAGGTAACATTCTTACATTTTGTTTAATTAATTGGACAGCTTTAGTATGATTCTCTGCTCATGGATTATGTTGTTTCTTTAATCTATTATAAAGAATAACAACATCTAAAATAAGATCTTTAAAATATTTTGCTGCATAATTGACCGAACCCAAAAAATTCTGTAATTGACGGAGATCAGTGATTTCATCTGGAAATTTAAAAGTGAATTCAATGCTTCTTTCAATTGGAATAATTATATTCCATACAAATAAATTTTCGATTTGAAATAATTTGATTTTCGACGCAGAGATTACCGACCCATTATTTTTGACAAACCATTGAAATGTCTGTAGATGTCTAACGTGTTCCTCTATTGATTTATAGAAAACAAGTATATCAACAATATAAACTAAGATATAGTCAGAATATGGATTGAAATTTTTATGAAATTCAGAAGGAGCATTTTTTAGTCCAAACGACATAACATTCCATTCATAATGACCGAACAGAATAATAAAAGCCGTTTTATACCTGTCAGTTTCAAGTTTTTGAGTTTGCTAGTATCGAGATTTTAAATCAAATTTTGAAATTATTAAAGATTTACTTAAGAGATTAAGTAAGTCTCTTTTATTCGGTATGTGATATCGAATCCATTTTAAAACTTCATTTAAATGTTTAAAATCAATAACTAATTTAGGTTTATTTCTTTCTTTTTCTGTATTATTGTAACATAGAATGCAGTACAACTCCAAGGAGAGCTAGATTTTCTAATTAATTTCTTATTAAGGAATTCAATAATTTCTTCTTTATAAATTTTTAAATATTATTGATTCCAAGGTCGTGCCTTTGTCTTGATATTTCTTTCATCAAAATTATCAATATATGGTAAAGCAATACAATGATTTTTTCTTTCCCAAAAAGCAGCTTGATTGTCATTAGGGTTGTCAAAAAAGCTCGTTGTTCGCGAGCAGTTCGTGTTCTGTTCGTCAAAGAATTCGTGTTCGATTCGTTCGATAAGTAAACGAGACGAACATGAACAAATTCTTTTTCGTTCGGTTAGTTAAATGAACTAAACACGAACAGTGATGTGTTCGTTCGTGTTCGAATCGTTATTGTTTGAAATATAAAATAATTAAAAATAATTATATATAAAAAAATGATGATATTTTAAAAAATTAAATTTTATAAATTATAATATATAATAAATTAATAATAATAATATATTGGCTCGTCATTCGCGAACAGCTCGTGTTCAGCTCATGTTCGGATCGTTCGTTAAGAAACGAACACGAACAGTGACTTCACGAACAATTTCAAACACAAGTTTATTTCAAACAAACTAAATTTCAAACGAACCGAACACAAACACAAGCTCTGTTCATTCGTGTTCGGTTTGTTTACACCCCTAATTATCACCGTAAATTTCTTTTAACATATTTTTATGTAAAGTAGAAATTTTTTCTTTTATGAAATTATTATTCAATTTTTCTTCTATAGATAACAAAGTAATTTCTTCTTGTAAGTAATTAATTTGATTTTGTTTTAACTTAAATTTATTTATTTCATTTAAAATAATTTCTGTAGGATTAGTAATAAATTTAAAAATAATGGTTTTTCCAAACTTATTAGAATATATGTCAATTATCAATTTTATTAATTGAAATAAATTTATAAAAAATCGGAGTTTCCAAAATAATATGTTGAGTTAAATTTTTAACTAATAGAAATGAAGTGTTAATACAAATATCATTTTTGCAAATATTAGCAGTAGAAATTTTGTATTTAATTTCCATTTTATTTCCGGACGCAAAGATTTAATTTCCATTTTATTTCCAGACGCAGAGGTTAATATGTGTGTGTGTGTGTGTGTGTGTGTGTGTGATGTTATATAAAACAAAACTAAATATGACAAGTCACGAGCTAATTTCGAGTCGATTTAGAGTTGAAATGGATCCAGATAACTCAATTTGAGCCAGTTAATTTCAATTATGAGTCAGATTAAACTTATTTCAAGCTAAACTTGATCCAAATATTTCACTTTGAGCTTGCTCGTTTCGATTTCGAGCCAAATCGAGCTCGATTCAATTTTGAGTTTGCTCTTCTTGAAATATAATATAATGAGCCACAAACCAATTTCAAACTCCACTAAATCTATTCGAGTCGATTTCAATCCGACTTGAAATCTGATCGTTAGTAGCCCTAATTATTGAATTATGCATTGTACATAAATGACTTTCACATCTGATTAAGTATTATTATGTTTCACTCTTCCTAATTTTAGCATTGTGTTGCCATCATTGGTGTATAGCCAATCATTTCTTAAAAAAAAAAAAAAAAGGCTATGCACTTATCACAAGTTTGTAATAAATTATTGTAATGATCGATGAATTAATTAATAGTAATATATAAACAATGATAAGCCTTTGAGCCAAACCCATTACGTTAGGATAGAAGCTTGAGTGGATCTTGAGTGGCGTTGCAATGCATGACCTCACTTTACTATTTTTTCTAAAATTAACTAGACATTTACTATTTTGTTCTTGTAAGCTACATGTAATATTTTGAATGCTATATAAATAGGAAGAGGCTCATAGCATAAATCTCATGTAGAAAAGTTAAATGAAACAAAACACTTTAAATTTCTTGGCCACTTAGCAAAATTTTTACATGAAAATGCATAAGAGTATACACCTTTATCGTTTATAACTAGAAGTGTAACTCTGGTTGTTGATGACCAAAGCTTGATATAACCAATCAACCTAACTTGGTATTATATATTACAAAGTAGGACCAATCAATAAATTTCTTTCAATGAATAATCTTTTGCCAGCCTAAGATTTTTCTAACAATGAAATACACATCTATATGACGACCCTTATGTGTAAACTAGGCCATCTTGGTTATGTAACTTGACTATAATTTTTATTTGCTCAATATCTACTAACATATCTTGCAGTATACCCAAACCTAAATGATAATAGCTTTACAACTCACATAAGTGGATTATAGATGCATTCTCAATTTAACAGACGTAAGACTAATCAATATGCTCCCTAGTATTCATGGTTAGGTTGTATGTTGTATTATATGCTTCATCCGTAATGGTGAATGAATAATCTTATGTAACCCTTATTTGTGTTAGATTTATGAGGCTTTCATCTTTCATGCTAATATAATACTTGACATAGAATGATCTCTACTAAGTATAGGCTCAAAAGTCCAGTCTTTATTACAATTAAAACACATATATTCTTCAAATAAATTTCTGTAGCTACTTTAGAAATCTGTCTTACACTTTTAGTTGGTTCTCTTAGTTTTCTTATCAACATAAATAGAGTTTTTAACATTCGCATGGGTAGTTCCTTTGAGGTTTATAGAGCTCACCCTTTATGTCATTTTTTATGATGTTAATGCCCCATTTATTCTTTATTATATGCAATGCCTTGAAAGGATAATGAGCACTCGAGGAATCCTTTTCATGCAAAGATAATTGGCCTAATTTCACTTGAGCACCTTAGGAGAAAACATTAAACTCCTGCTCCTTATATTTACAACCCTATGCTACTACTTTAACCTTTTATACACACTTCTTATTTTGTTGACTTCTTTAGAAAAACATTTCTTTTTTTTTTCTTTTTTTTAATGTTAAACTTCTTTTGTTGAATTGAGAAAATGAACTAAATTTGTTAAGCATGAGTTTTTGTCTAGATTTCACCTAAGATGTAACTCATAATGTAATCTTAGGCCCATCTAAAATCATGGTATCCATAAGTAAACCAATCATGTTTGATTCTTCATTGTATTTTAGATAAATCGAAGGGATGCATTTTATTTTATTTTATTTATTGGCGTTAAATCTCATTTTTTTATATTAATGTTAATTGATCATTATTTCTTTTATAACATCTACTTTGGATGCAAAATATTTTATAAGAATTTTAGAAGCTCACATGGGTTCTTTTTGCAACACTTGCACCACTATCATTTCTATTAGGACTTATATTACCATAGTCTCCCTTAAAGCTTATGCAACAACTACTCTTATAGTATATAGGTGCAACTATCATAACCTAATTTTGGGATTCAAAATGTCTTGCTTATTTAGTGCGTACTATTTTTATTCACGAGTTCTTAGAATCAGTTTTGTGTCTGGTGTATTTACTAGTTTTTTATAATTTTGATTTTGACAATATGTTGGCAAATTAAAATTAACATTTTTATCCAGTTATGCTTTATCTTTGATTTGCAAACCTTATTCACCACAACATAGAGCACTCTCAACTTTATTTTAAATTTATTTTTATCTAATTTTTTAGCATCATTGGTATGAATATACATATATTTTTTATTATTTAGCTTTCTTAATGAGTTTATACTTGTTTGGAAAAGTTAATTTTTGGAACTGTTTGGTGACCATTTTAAGAACCATTTTCAATACTAAATTTTAGACATAAAATATTATTTGTTGATTATTTTTTTCCTTAATTTTTAGATTCATATATTTGATGACATAAAATATTTTCTTATAAACCTATAATCTAATATACAATAATTCATAAAATTATATTTATATCTTTTTTATATAAAAAAATATTTTATATAAAAAAATATTTTTAAATTATATTATTTTTTAATTTTATGAATTGCGATTATTATTTGGTGTAAATTAATTTATATTATAAGTTTTATTTTTAGTTGTACAAACCAAACTTTATAAAATTTTTTCACATTTTTTATGATATTCATATATGTTAAACTTTATAGTGTACTTTCATGCTTCCATGTCAAAAATATATGTGGATAAAAGAATAAAAAATGGGACAAGTGCAGTTGCATAGTGCATAGGTGGCAGTATTTTATATGTTCATTTAGAATTATAAAAATTTGCACACTTATATAATTAAAAATATTAAATAATATAAATAAATAATAGAATACCATATCATATTATGTTATTTTATTTTTAATATTATGTTAAACTAGCTACTTATACTATTGGTCGACACATGCCCACAATGGACACTAATTTTCATGATAACACTAAAATTGGTAAACACAATACATGATAAATTTATATTTTCTTTTTTATCATTAAAATTAAATATAAATTTTTTATTTTTTAGTATTAAAAATTATAATAGATTTTGAGTAGCATACTGAATTGTGATTATTCACTCATTCTTTTATTCACATGTTTTTTCAAGTTCACATGTTATTTCAAAGAAATATAAGGCTCTAAAGATTATTATTTAAGTATTCTTCCTTGCCATCTTCTATATATGTTATATTAAGTCAATTCATGCACATGTTAGATCTAAGTATTGAGAAATCAGAAATCCCTAAGATTAGGATGTGATAGATTAACACTTTCAATCAGGTTGGTGTGGTATAAAATATAGTGGGGCTATGCTATTAGATTCTTTAACTTAGTTGTTTATTTTGGAGACCCAATTAATGAGTAATGTGCATGGAAAAATATCTACATCAATAATAGAGAAAGGAGATAGACACTAGTAATTTTTTAGATTGAAGTGACCTTATTTCAAGTGAGAAGTGAGGCTTCAAATAACTAAAGATTGATTACTTAAATTAGAGAAATCATTTGATAGAATATAGTGTTTAAAAGTTGTAAAGAGTCGGTGGTAGTATTTCTACTTTGTTGTGGGGTCGAGCACTCATGGCTAGGCTAATAAAGAGAAACTTTAAGGCAAGTTGAATATTGAGACCACTTATAAAAGAATTATTGATATTTTTAGATATTGCTTGTACCTTCATCGACTGAATGATACAGTGAGATTTGTATATGTAAATATTTATGAAGTTGACACCACTTAATGACATCGGAAACTTGATGCAGACAAATTTATAATAAATATGCAATATAATCATAATAAAACACCTTTTATAAATATAATTTATCCTTTAAAACTCTTTTTTAAACTGTCAAATCTCTCAAATATAAATGCAAATATGCATATCGTGCAAGTAATAAAGGACTCTAATAGAGTCCTAGATATTGATCCCACGAGGAAGTTGGAAAATTTTAAAGTAAATTTTGGAAATTATTTTATAATAAAAACAAAAAAATAAAAGTAAAGTGCGAAATTTGAAAAATTGACTACTCAGGTGAATGCTAATTAAAATGCAGATGTAAGATTACAGAAATTAAACTAAACTAAATACTTAACTTTCAGAAATAAAATTGTGAAAATTAAACATAATTTAAGAAAGCATCATTCTCCTTTACTATGAGTACATGGTTTGTGAAGAAATTGAAATCATTTGAAAAAATATATAAAAACTGTTTTGTGCCAAATATGAGCAATCCTATTCTTTACCTTCTTCCGAGTGCTATAAAGAACATTGACTAATCTTTTCAAATAAATTTTGCGTGCGAGGCTGCCCAGGGCCTATTCCATGTGTAAGCGGGGCTCGACGAGGATGTGTCACTAGTGGGACACGGGTGCACTAGCCTTGGCTTGAGCGCACCCTTTGAGTAGCGCAGATGTTCCCTTAGAGCAGCACAGGTATATCACCTTCTGGAATGGGGCACAAGTACTCCAGCTTTGGGCACGAGTGTGTTAGACCAAGGTTTATTGTGTGCTGCCTTTCTATAAAATATAAATATTATAATAAATTTGGCACAGGTATATCACCTTCTGGAATGGGGCACAAGTGCTCCAGCTCTGGGCACAAGTGTGTTAGACCAAGGTTTATTGTCTAAGTGTAATATTATAATAAATTTGCAATAAAATATAAATTAACATAAGGTAAATCTCACATATTTTATCCACATTAGTGTCCAAGATGAGAAATTCAACTGATGTTGTGTGCTGCCTTTCTACTTCTCCTCAAGTCACAATCAAGGTGATCATTCCACACAACCCCTTTTTTTCTCTAGAGAATCTATAAATTAGACCAAATGTTGGTACAAGTTCATTGGTTAGAGTTCCATCTTCTTGAAGACTCTCTTGAAGAGGAGGTTGACTAAGCTACTTGTATCTACGAGGATGTGCGGATCTTGTAGTATGTGATTATCACAGTGATTACGATCACACATTGAATAGATTTCCAATAGCAAGTAAATCAACATTTGTAAAGGTAATGACATAACATATTAGTGCTCTATGCTTAACTTTAGTGACTAAATGAACATTTCCCACTCTCAATCTCTTCAAAGTTGGACCCTTACAAAAATTCAGGTCCATCTCCTTCAAAGATAGTTAGTACAATGTTGGATATGTACCAATCTCATCAGACATGTACATGTATCTACTAGGATGTGTGGATCTGTTAGTATGTGATTATCATAGTGATTACGATCGCATCGTTGAATAGATTTCCATTACCAAGTAAATCAACATTTGTAAAAGCAATGACAAAACATACTAGTGCTTTATTCTTAGTGACTAAGTGGACTTCTGCCACTCTCAATTGCTTCAAAGCTGGACCCTTACAAAAATTCAGTCCATCTCCTTCAAACAGAGCCATTATAATGTCAGGACATATACCGGTCTTATTGGGGCAGGTTCATTGTGGGCATCTTTGTTAGGTTTTTTTCCATTACCTTTATGTGTTGGCCTTTTGAGCGACAAATTCCCTTAAATTCCTGCTTTTATAAATTTCTCGATCAAATTTTGGAGATGTCAACACTCTTCAAAGATGTGGCCATAATCCCTATGGTATACACAACACCTATTAGAATCATGGATGTAACTTCCTATCTTTATAAGAAATGGCTTCTTCAGGAAGACTTTACTTTAGATGGCTCTGATGATTTCATCCATCAACACCTTCAATAGTGCAAATTTTGTTGGAAGGAGCTTAGGTGGTTCCAGCCTCAATTTGGGTCTTCTACCAACTACTCTTTGCTAGCACCTAAAGAAAATTTAAGGGGCATTTCAACAGTTCATTACGCCAAAGTGATTACATGATTCTTGCAAACTTAGTGGGGCATATTATAAAACTTCCCACTGTACTCTAGTAGTTCAGAGGTGCTAGATTGTGAATTATATTCCTTAGTGGACATGTGATTATTTTTGAGCTTCAATAGTTTGGCCAAGTTCCTTGGGTTTTATAGACCAAGCACATATCTAAATGGACCTTCACATAGATCTTAGGTTAAGATACATGAATAACAACATGTTTTAGGATTGAAACGTCAAACATCTCTTGGCGTAAATGTGACAAAGCTCCTGGGGCTTTCTGAGAATCCTAATAAATTTTGAGGTGATCCTAAGAGTTTTTGGGTGGCTTTTATGCACAAGCAAACTAGACAACTAATATTCACTTGAACTCTTTGAAAGAGGTGATGACTTCTATAACTAAGTTGTAGAACCAACACAGAGTTGGTTCTTTAAATGTTGTAAGGAATAAATGATTTTTCAGAGTGTCATTTACTCTTAACAAACATATAGCTGACTCAAAATAAGGTACATCAGTAGGATCTGACTTTCCTTTATAAGATTCCAAGGATGGAATCTTGAACTTCCCTGGTGCTTAGGTTTCCACAATCTCCCTTGAAAATATGTTCTCCAACAGCCTTTGACTTATTATTCTTCTTCTTCTTTTCGCTCATTGTTTTGAGGATTTAGAAGGTTCATGCTTCAGGATGTAGAGGTTTCATCTTCTATTGCTTTTTTTATTCTAGCCTCAAACTAAGAACCCTCCAAGATTTTGCTCGTGGTATGTTTTGTTTACGATTCATCGAACTTGATGATCTTGTGTTTCTTCTAGAATGTGCTCTAGAATGAGATATAAAGCTTTATTCTCTCATTTCTTGAATAACTTTCAATATTTGTTCTCTTAGCTCATTAATCTGTTACATTATAGTCTCTCAGGTGCAATCCATCCAACTTATTTGTTCTTCAATATTTTAGATCTTCTTGCAGGATTTGAGTATGAACTTCACACTCATCACACTTTTCAGGATGTGGTATCATTTTAGGATGTAGAAAGCACATATCTAAATGGACCTTCACATAGATCTTATGTTAAGATACATGAATAACAACATGTTTTAGGTTTGAAACGTCAAACATCTCTTGGCGTAAATGTGACGAAGCTCTTGGTGCTTTCTGAGAATCCTAATAATATTTGAGGTGATCCTAAGAGTTTTTTGGTGGCTTTTATGCACAAGCAAACTAGACAACTAATATTCACTTGAACTCTTTGAAAGAGGTGATGACTTCTATAACTAAGTTGTAGAACCAACACAGAGTTGGTTCTTTAAATGTTGTAAGGAATAAATGATTTTTCAGAGTGTCATTTACTCTTAACAAACATATAGCTGACTCAAAATAAGGTACATCAGTAGGATCTGACTTTCCTTTATAAGATTCCAAGGATGGAATCTTGAACTTCCCTGGTGCTTAGGTTTCCACAATCTCCCTTGAAAATATGTTCTCCAACAGCCTTTGACTTATTATTCTTCTTCTTCTTTTCGCTCATTGTTTTGAGGATTTAGAAGGTTCATGCTTCAGGATGTAGAGGTTTCATCTTCTATTGCTTTTTTTATTCTAGCCTCAAACTAAGAACCCTCCAAGATTTTGCTCGTGGTATGTTTTGTTTACGATTCATCGAACTTGATGATCTTGTGTTTCTTCTAGAATGTGCTCTAGAATGAGATATAAAGCTTTATTCTCTCATTTCTTGAATAACTTTCAATATTTGTTCTCTTAGCTCATTAATCTGTTACATTATAGTCTCTCAGGTGCAATCCATCCAACTTATTTGTTCTTCAATATTTTAGATCTTTTTGCAGGATTTGAGTATGTACTTCACACTCATCACACTTTTCAGGATGTGATATCATTTTAGGATGTAGGATCCCCTATTGTTCATGAGCTCCTATAACTTGAGAGATCCTATTTTAGGTGGAAGGTATAGTAGGAGGTGGTGGATATGTTGTTAGAGTTCCTATTCTTGTTTTTTTTTTGAATCTCAAGAAAACGACTTAAAGAAAATAGTTTTTGGAGCGAGAGCCTTTAGAACTTTATCCCCACTCTTATTCAAGGAGGAAGTAATATTAAAAAGAATTATAAAATTATATTTCGTATGGTACTATGCCTGACCATGATGTTTGGTGAAAAGATCGTGATGTGGATGTTAGGTGGTGTCATAAATAAGGATATACACAAATACTATTTTGTAATAATGATCTTCTTTGGTAGTGGGTTTGCCCCGGGTAGTCAGACCAGTTTAGCAAGTGAGACCAGCTCGATCATTTTAGTAGTTGGGCTTGGTCTAACTTTCGCAGGTGGGATTGGTTTGCTTCATTGGCCTCTAAGTCCTCTAAGGTATATTGATCCTTACGTCTCACCCATGTATAAGGCTTTTTCAAATATGTATGACTATAATTTGGTGTATATATAAAATTATTTGCACCAAAACATTTCTCTTACTCTTTTTTCCTTTGTCGTATTCTTCTCTCTTTCTCTCTCTCTTACTGAATACCCTTTTCTTATTCCATATCTCTCTAAATTTGTGCATATTCCCTTCATCAAATATTCTCATTTGAGAAATGAAAAAGCTTGTTGCCTCTTATATTAAACAACAACATCATTTTTTGTCATTCTATCAGTTGATGATGTATTCCTACGAAGATCTCTACCATTCAAATATCACTTATGGCCCATGACATCATCGCTAACTACCTAACAGATAATTTCCTTTTTGTGACACTAATCAATACAATTATTAATATCTGTATACCCCTAAAAAGGCTTGTTAAGTTGTAGAACTGTTAGACTTCCTAAAAAGACATGTCGAACTGGAAAACTATTGAACTGTCTAATAAACACCGTTGAACTGACGAACTACCAAACTCCCTAAAAAAGTTTGCCCAACTGTCAAATTCAGTTACATGAAATGATATGATATAATGTCATAAAGTTTCAAGACATGACATAAGACTACATAACCTGACAAAAAGTTATAGGACATACCAAAAAGTAACATGATATGACATCAAACTGTAAACTATAACAAAAATTTAGAGGAAGTCACATAACATATGTATCTTTTTATATTTTTGTTTGTACCAAGACAAAAAACACCCAAGATATATAGAAAGCGGTAAAATGTAAAATTGGGGGGGGGGGGGGGGGGTGCGGGCTGGAGCAAGAAGGTTTCTTTTTTCCCACGAGCTACTTCTTCTCTTTCTTTTTCTCCTTCTTCTATTTGATGTTAATATGATTTAGGCATAACCCACAACAAATCGAGATCCTATGTCCTAAAAGGATTTAATACCTATTACTATAAAAAATTATACGAACTTTCTCTCTATACCTAGTTGAATGAAAGAAATAAATACATGAAGACTTGTAATATTTTTTTCTCCTTTTATAAAATAATTTGTTAGTGGGTATAATCAACTAGTCGAGAATATACAATCTTGAATTTAGCAACTAGTAATCTTGAAAATTCTAAATCAATTCTTATTGAATACTTTGAGATCTAATCAATAGCTAAGAGAAATTGTACTTCAATTTGTGCCACACATTGAGTTTTTTGGTTAAAAATTGGTTATATGCCAATTTATTTGTCCAACTTCAATCGTCTTTCAATCCATAATTCCTTGTAAGTTGGGATAATGAGTTTCAATTTAATCCGTGCTTCCATTTACTTAAATTATTTCTACATTATTATGAGTGAAATTAAAGTTATAAATCATCATCAATATGCATACTTGTATTATTATATGGAAAATGTAACTTTAAATTCTTACAATTGCGCTCCATTCTAGCAAGTTATATTCATTATTAAAAAAAATCAAGTTCGTCGACTTTCAATTTAACCTACTTCTATCTAAACTCAAATCATACTAGCTATATACATAAGTTTTCTCTTTTCTATAAAATTTATATGAAGCTCACAAGTTAAATATCCAAAAAGCTGGTCAAAATTATATTGCTCAAAACATCCCATTTGTACAACTAGCATGTCTCTTATGTTCAACTTTGAACCTCATTTTGGCCATTTCTTACATACCAAAGAGCAGTAGTTGTTCATGTTCCAATGTAAAAGTTCTTAATGTTTCTCTCCTAAATATAGCCTTCAATCCACTAATAATTGGAGAATCAAGCTTTTTTCTTGGGGATATACACAATAGCTTAAAAAGCTACTATTTTCTAATAAAACTTAGAGCTTATCATATGAAATAATAAAACAAAAAAACAAGGCAAATCACACCTGTAAAGCTAATCTTGAAAATAATGCATCTCTTTCTGCAAAATATTGCATTTTGATTATGTTTTGTCTCAATATAATGAATAGTTATACTAAAAGTAGGACAAGCTTTTGATTGTGGAAAACTAGGGGCATCTTTTGGTATGCTGGTTGCCTTTGCATGCATGATTGAGGTGCAAAAGCTACTTTATCAGCCAAACTTATGAAGTACACTATTTTCTCTTTAATTTTTATTTTTTAAAGTGAGAATTCCTTTATCCAAATGAATAATAGGTGCTCTAGAGTAGGAAATAAAGTAAATTTAACTCAGAATATAAATTTATTTATTTATTTAAATTTAACTCAGAATGCAAGGAATTTATTCTTATTTTATAAGACAATAACTAATACAACTATGAATGCTTATAAATATGGGCGCGTTTTGAAAACGCCGCTGTACCGTTTGGTTCGTGCGTTTCGCTAGCTTATCCGAAACTGCGTTTGTGTTTTTAAACTAAACGTGGGCCGCGGGTCGACCCCTGCGGCCGGACCGCGGGCCGCGTTTCAGCATAAGCATCTTGAAACGCACAAGCTGCCCCAAACGGATCCTTAATATAGTGCCTAGAAGAACAGCTTACCCATGCATGTTGCAATAAGGAAAATTATATTCTTCTAAAATTTATTTGTTCTTATTTCTACAATATTTTGCTTAGAAAAACAATTCAAAAGCTGCTGTTTATTTGGTGAGGAAGAAAAGAGCTTGCCAACCATATCAGTATCTGCATCTAAGGGTGGCAGTTGGCATCACTTTTTATTTTCTTGAATTTTTGAAAACATATTTATTTGCTGTAATTGTTATATATTTTTAGTTTTTGTTTTAAAAAATAAATCAATTTATTTTTGAGAATATTCAAAAGACATAAAAGGACAATTTGAATATGTTTGAAAATAGCTAGCTCAATTAAACACGAATTATTTTGAATTGAATAATAAATGTAATTAAAAAATGTAAAAATTAAGAATAAAACTAATTCCAAATGGCTCTTAAGTTTATAATTGATGGCTAGGGATTAAGTCTTCGTTTGACGATGCCTTGTCTTCGAGAAAATTTCTTTTAAAAGCAACATTCCAATAAGTGACGTTATAAAATTAAAATTGGTATAGTTTGAATGAAACGACATCCCAACCGTTTAATTCATATATTTTGATCATTTTTATTTCGGAGCACTAGAGCATGCCCGTGGAAGGAGAAATTATTGCATACGGACACCGCATGTATCTCTGCATGTGGTGTCCGATCCTGACCGTGATCTACGGTCAGGATTAATTCAGTTTCTTTTATAAAAAAAAATTTAGGTGGGGCCCACTGAAATATATCCTACTTGATTTACGGTCAGGATCAGATACCGTATGGATTAATTTTTCCCGTGGAAGGGTGAAAGAGGTGAAGATTTCTCACTCTGAAACGGAGGGAAAAGACACGATAATCCAAACAAGAACTTCATAGTCCATCAATATTCTCTCCAACGTAACGGAGAGACGCCGCCACCTCAAACGGAGCCTAAAACTATCAATAACAAGTTTTTTTAGACAAGTAAAAATTAATAGCCCCACGAAATAATACTTCATGAATAATGGTTGAGACCAAACTTCATAATAATTGATGGCTTGAAATAATCGTTATCACTGGAATAGTTTAATAAGGACATAGTTCAACTTTACGTTCTTGTTCAATTAATTATACACTTACTTCCATGAAGCATGGTAAACTACAATTATTGAGTTCATTGGCATAGTACTATTTTATCTATTAGCGAGCAAATTTGATTATTGAGAGATAGGACAAACTTATTCAACAGCCCCAAACATCAAGTTTATCCAATTTTGGCGACAGTGATTATACATTTTGCAAATATATATATATATATTATATATATATACACACACACACACACACACATAGCCATCCCGAACTCCGATTTCTGCAAACTTATGGTATGATATCAAAGTTAGTCAAATCCGAGTCAAATCCAAGCCCATGTCAAGTCATTAAACCACACTTGAAAGATTTTCAGACACATTTGGAAGGCCAAACGGATGCCAAATCCGACGAGTTCATATTTGAGTCGAGTTTCCCAGCAAAACAAATCCAATGAGCCCAATATTGTTCAATTATGACTCGTTAAGACACTGAAATGTCCATCGAACGTCGTCTGATTAAAGAAAGCTCTCAAGACCGTCTGATCCAAATGGTTCACATTTCTGTATTAATTGCATCTAAAACACTATAAATAGAGTCTCACCCTTTTTTAGAGATGAGAGCCTCGAGCATTCAGAGAGAACATGAAGCTTTGAAATGGAGCTGAAGTTTAACATCATCTCTGTCATTGTCGATCGCCGACTGTCGCAGTCGATCACCACCGACCGCTGTCGACCACCACCGACCGCCGTCGACCACCACCGACCTCCGTCGATCACCGCCGACCATTTTCGACCTCCACCGATTGCCGTTGAAAACCACCAACTGTTGTCGACCACCGTCGATCGACGTAGACACCCGCAGATCGTCGTCGTCTATTGCAAACCCTTGTCAACAACCACTAACCGTTGTAAAGCACCGCTGTCATCGTGAACCACCACTAACCGCCATCGATCACTAGCAATCGTTGTCGACCGCCACCAACCAGACGTCGTTAGTCAACGTTATAACTTCGAAAATCTCGTAACTCTTTCCCGTTTGTGGGACAAAAGGTCTGTAATCTTGAACTAATAGTAGATTTTTATAACTGAGCCAGACTCTGTGATTTTTTCCTTATGCCTTTTCCACGTAAAAACTTCTGGTTTCATTACTGATTGTTTTCTTTAACCTGAGTGTGCTGAGATTTTTATAACTGAGCCAGACTCTGTGATTTTTTCTTTATGCCTTTTCCACGTAAAAATTTCTGGTTTCATTACTGGTTATTTTCTTTAACCTGAGTGTGCTGGATTTTAGTGCAATGCTAAGAAGATAATTCATTACTCTATCATCACGAATTTTCGTACAACGCTAAGACGATAATCAATTACTCTATCTTCACGAATTTTCGTGCACGCAAAAAATAATAATAACGAAATAAAGCATATTGTGCTTAAGAACTGACGAAAAAAGGGCCAATCACATATAGTGCACCTCGAACATTATTATTTACAAATTAAGCATCATCTTTCATGCATTTTTCAATTCTCACTCAACTATCAAAACTCATGTTAAAACCCCAACCCCTAGTTTTCATTTTTATCAAATTGTCAATGGTCAATGGCTCGATGGATGCAGGAGTAAATGCATCAGTTGAGTTGCTCAAAAAATCATCTAGATGCTTGATTTATAAATGTGAATGTTTCTTAATTTCTTATTATCATTTAACTATTGACCATGCAATCAAAATATGAAAAATAAAAGCTTTCAGCATGAATCCCAACTTTGTGTCTTAATGCAAATATAGGCAGCCTACGGAAGCATACAACATTACACACAAGTATTTTCACTGCAACTTAAATGCACCAGTGTTCATCTTGACAGCTTTTTTCACATATCTTCTTGGTTTATATTGTTTTGAACGACAGAAGTGCTTCCATCGTCTATTCTTATGCTATTAGCGGCAGAGTTTGTGCTTCTGATAGAGCCATCTTGTGCTTCAACCACTGCTCTAAAATTGATTTTTGAGGGAGGCAGTCTGCTGAATAGAGCCTCCTTTATGTTATTTATCACTCCCTTGTCAAAAGGATTGGGAGATTTTGAGAATCTTTGCTTGAAATTCTCCCTAGCTGTCTGCAAAGATAAATATAGATGAATGAAATGAAGATAATAGTAAGTAAATAGTGCAAGTCCAAGAGGGAGTTAATGAACAATGATATTTTACCTCTGCTATTAAGAAGAAAAGGTTGATGTTTTAAGGGACATACTCAGAAATAATTATGATATATTTTTAACCATAATTTGATTATTGCAATTGATAATTCTTTTTGGGTTTTATAATATACTAGCCATAGTTGATAACATTTTTCTTTATGGGATAGAAACAGGATGAAACAACTATGTATAATAATTATGATAAGGTTGTTAGTAAGATAATATTGGATAATATTGAAGAGAACGATGGTGGTAACTCAAGACGAACCACAATTCAAAAAAATCTTTCCTCGATGAGGAAAAAAAGAAAGAATATCAGTAAATGAATGAAAGAATTAATCACTATGTACAAACTATGACACTTACTCCGATTTCCTCAAATAAAATGTGGGTTTGGTGGTCAAAGCAGTACATTGTGAGGGTATGAGACTCATTAAGTTCCTTCTTGGGCCTTCTTCTTATTCTAAAATAGATGTAAGACTAGAAGAAGATAATTTTTTAAAATTAATGGAACTTCTTGTTGAATGTTATTCTCCTTATCTTCAAAAATTTGTTCAACGTGGTTTGTTACCAAAACTGTGGTTGGCAGACCAATCTCACCTTTTCAAACAAATATGGAACAATAAACAACGATACCTTAACTCAAAAGAAGGTGTTGGATTTGGTAAAATAAAATCTCAAGATGACACAGAATTCTATCATATTGTCAACGAAGAACTCGATGCAGAACGTGCTAAAGTGTCCGATAATTCTGAAGGGGCCTCCAATTGAAGATGCGCCACCAGAATTTGAAAAAGAAATAAAATCAACAATAGACAAGCTAAAAGAAGCCAATTGATTCCTTTTACCAATCTTATAGTTGATGGTGAATATCGCTTCAGCACATCTAATATTCTTGTTTATGAACGAATCATTATATTATAACCAAATCAAAATGTCTCTAAAATATGAACAAAGTACAACTTTAATAACACCCATAAGAATTTATCGCTATAAGGTAATGCTCAATGAACTTAGGAATGCTGGTGTGACATACCAGTAGGCTATGGCACTGATCTTCGAAGAACTCATCCACAACCAGATCGAGTGTTATGAAGATGACTTAGTCGTTAAGCAGTCAAAAGGATGACCATGTGTATGATTTGAGAACCTTCTTCAAATGATTATGATAATTTAATCTTAGGATGAATCCCTTAAAGTGCGCTTTCGATGTCACCTTAGGGAGGATTGTAGGATTTATTGTTTGTCATTTTTTTGTAAGATTGAAACGATCTTAAATATGCCTCCCCTGAGAAATTTGAATCAATGGAGGTCTTTCCAAGGAAAGTTGACATATATAAGATATTTCATATCTAATTTATTAGGTGTCAAACACTCACCACCTTAAGCAAAAAAAATGACAAATTCGCGTGGGATGATGAATGCCAACACGATTTTAAGAGCATCAAACAATACCTAACGATATCTCCTATTTTCGCAGTCGCTATCTCAGGAAGACTTTTAATCCTCTACATTGTGGCTTTGCAAGACTCCTTCGGAGCCTTGTTGGCCCATTTCAATGATGGGGTAAAGAAAATACATTATACTGAGTCGTCGTCTAATCCCAACTGAAATACAATATCCTTCAATCAAGAAATAATGCTTAGCTTTGAACTTTCTTGTTCAAAAGCATAAGTATTACATGCTCTCATAAGCTGACTATTTTTTTGAGGGTCAACCCTCTACAATACTTGATGACCTGACCGACGCTTTCTGGAAGATTGACAAGGTAAGCAATGATATTGCTTCAATTTAGCATAACTTTTATGCCTCTACATGCCATCAAGGGACAAATACTGTCAGACTACCTAGTGGGTCACCCAATACCAGCAGGGTCATCTCTCAATGTCGATTTGCTCAATGAACAAATATTGGAGCTAAAAGACCCTTGCGCTCGACGTTGGGAAATGTACTTTGATGGGGCTTCGTTTTCCTATAAAGATAAATATATGCAAACAATCAAACCTGGTAAGACAGGCGTGGGGTTGATCTTCATCACTCCAGACCAAGCAATGTTAACATTCTCTTACCACCTGAAAGAGTCGTGCACAAATAATGAGGTCAAATATGAAGCAGTTATAAGTGGGCTAGAACTCACGATTTTGATGGGGATCAAGGATATCATCTTCTAGGGTGATTCTCGGTTGATTATTAACCAAGTTGTTAGAAGTTACAAAGTTTTGAAGCTAAGGCTCGAGCAGTACTTCCACTACACAATGAAGCTGTTGGAACAAATATCAAACGTTACACTTTTCAAAGCTTTGAGGAAGAAGTCTGTTGTACATCAACGATCTTGATGTACGGATATCCATGTGTACAACAACTCTTTCATGAGTATAAATTTTTAACATTTTCTCTATAAGTGTAAAAGTACTTATCCACCTAAGTTTGTCTCAATAAATCTTATTAGACCACTTTCACATGATGTTTTAAGAGTCTCATTAATTATGGAGATGAGCATGCTAGGGTTTATTATTGGCTCTTTACTTGAAGACAAAATATGATAAAATTATATCTGTATGAATGCTAGTGTAGCTACAGTGACATACAATATTAGAGAGAGTCATCCTAACGAATTGAGAATCAATGTTCGACTAATAATAATCTTCGATGAAACTAACATTCTTAAATGTCAAACGATCCTACTTATAGTAAATCTAATTTTCAGATCTAATATTGTCTGTCATCATAGCTACGTCAAACTTTGTTCACGTTAATCTTTTTCACATTTTATTTTCCAAATGGAAAGTCAATCATAACACTAAACATGCGCGTCGCCGCAAACCCCATACGTGATTGACTGCACACCTGAAAATACATACTTAGAAGAAGATATTTCTCAAGATGCAAGATTTTTCACTGCATCCTCATGTGTGAAGTTTAATTTTCACAGCTGGAATGAAAATTTACATCGAAATCTAAATTGTCAATTTTAAAATGGAAATTCACTTTGAAATTTAAGTTGTCAATTTGATTGACTTTACATTTAGAAACAAAATACAAAACAAATATGCCCGTGATAGGGTTGGAGTAGCTACAATTACAAGTAATATTCGAATGAGACATCATGAAGTCTAAATAAATCGTCAAAATTACTTTTTCTTAATACCAAACAATAAGTACCGCTTAAAAATGGACTGATTTTAATTTTGACTCGGATTTCTTTAGAGCTAACAATAATTAAGCTAGAAATCAGAAAGTTAACAGCCTGTTGAGGGTGTAACAACAGTCGTAAGCTAGAAATCAGAAAGTTAACAGCCTGTTGAGGCTGTAACAACAGTCGAAGATTGATAATAAACAAACATTTATCAATATTTTATCTCTAATCTTATTTGTCACCATATCTACACCAACTTATTCACGAGTATAGTTCATTCACATTTTCTTTAAAAGTGTAAAGTCAATGATCTGTATAGGGTTTGCGATTAACTTTTCACTTGGAGACAATATGAAACAAATATATCTATGAGCAGGCTGGTGTAGCTATAGTGGCATACACAATTAGAGGGAGATGCCTTAATCAATTACGAGTCAATGTTCAGCTGTTTAATGATCTTCGACAAAACTAACATACTAAGATGTTAAACAATCCAACTTTGAGCCAACATGATGTGTGTTCCAAATAAATTTGATATGTAGGTTCTAAATAAATGTGATCCAAAAGTTTGGCTCATACCTCTGACATGTTTATTTCAACTCGAGTTTCATGTGCGAATCAAACTCAGAATCAATTTCCAAATGATTATCATTTCTCAAACTAAATTCTATTCTAGATTTGACACCTACCTCAAGAATTGATATTTCTGGATTTGCAAGGTTTATTAAAACTAAAGGATAACATTCTGCGCCACAGAACATTGCAGGTCTCACCACCATCTTATAAAATTTTGCTTTAAGTCTAAGCAGTATTTTCTATCACACAATAGGCCGGATGTATTCCTCCACTTCAACCAATGAGGTTGGATGCATTCCTTAACTTGAAATCTAATAATTAATCGCATCCTCATCTATATCACCATCACTTGGAACAAGAGACTCGAGATATCTAAAAGGTTCGCACCTTTTAAATGATTTGATCACCCGTAGTTACAACTTTGCTACTAGTGCTACTACTACTATATTTACATTTCAAGTATCGAGTTTTAGATCTACTCAAACGAAGGACTTTAGACTCCAATATTAGCTTCCATAATATAAGTTTTTCCTAAACTCTTTCTCTAGTCTTATCCACAAGAAGGATATTATCGAAGAAAAGCATAAACCAAGTTGTATCCCCATGTAAATTTCTAGTAAAAATATCCATAAAGAAAGCAAAAACACAAGATCTTAAAGTTGATCCTTGATGTAATTAGGGCTGTTAAGGATCCGATTTCGAGCCGAGCTAGGGTTGGCTCAAAATCGGCTTGAAAAACATTTGATCCAAAATTTTGTCTCATAACTTGGCTCATCTATTTTGATCTGATCTCAATCAGAGCCAAAATTTGAATCAATTTTTAAAGGATCAATGATCTTCAAGATAAATACACAGCTTTATATGTAATCTAACTGAAATAGGAAAATATTTGACAAACCTCCTAATTGTTAAACCTTAAACCCTAAACTTGTTCTTCAAAGAAAATTAAAATAAAACAAAAACAAGGATAACAAGTTACCTTCCTCGATCGTTTTGGGAAGGAGGAGAAAAATGGGAGATTTCGGTCACTGTAAGCTGTGATCTAGCCGTTGTGTTTCCAACTAGGTTCTATTATGACTGTATCATGAGGGTTTCGAGGACGAAGATGATGGTTTTGGATGAAACAGTGAGGGACATGCAAGGGTTTCAGGGAGAGACGAGGGTTTCGGGTAGAGTAGTCGAGAGACCAAGAGGAGAGATTAGGGCAAGACCAGGAGGGAGGTGATTTCGGACAAGATACAGGATTAGTTCCGACAGTTTATCAATGACTTTTATTATGTCGGTTATTAACACTATTATCGACGACTGTTCCCGTCGTTTAATAATAAAATGAGTCGGTTAAAACCTCGTCAGATGACAAGTTCAAAAATAACCAGCGAACTATAGCTGCCGGTTAATATATAACCAACAAGTTATTATGTTAGTTATAATTAAAAACAGTCTGAAAATAAAATATTGTTGATAAACGACGATATATGTTATAGTTGCGCAATTGTAAATAATCAAGATCAAATACAATTGTAAAATTGTAGGTAATTAGAATAATTTTTTCGACATGTAAGAAGCCGTCGATATTTCCGTCAGTTTTAGCAATTTTTCTTATAATGATGTCGCAGTGATAGAGCTCATATGTAGGAATGTGCAATCAATAGATTAGGATGGTTCGATTCACAAATTACTTGGAAAGAAAATGAAATCTAAAATCCAAATGTCTAAACTAATCAATTTATTGCTAAAACCTATCAAAATCAAACTGAAATGCAGTTTGGTGTAATAGATTTGGTTTAGAGCAAATTGAAATTCAGCTTTTGTCCTAAAATAATTAAAGCTTAAGGTTCTATTTTTAAATTAAAAATTTCATTTTTCTTTCTAATCTTCTAACCATCACTCAATAATTAAAAATTTCAAATTAACATAAATTAATATGTCATGTACTTAATTTATTCTCTTTCCAAATAAATTTAATTTCATAATCCTAATATTATTTAGATTTTTGTTTCTTTTGTTTAATGAATATGAAAACTGATCCTAAACCCAAAACCAAATATTAAAATTCTTAAAATAAAGAAATCTAATCGCCACTTTAAAAATCAAACCTAATCAGCAAAATGAGCTAATTCGGCATTTTATATTTGACCAAACAATGCAGGCTCCTACTCATAAGAACCACATTGGACCATGTGTAAGCTTAGCCATTAATAATTATTTGAGAATTTATAAGGTGTGAATAAATAGTAAATATTTATTTAAGAATAAAAATGAAGAGGCGAATCACAAAGACAAATCTAGAAACTACAAGATTTACGTGAAAATTCTAAGACAAAAAGATAAACATTGAGGAAGAGTATTCAATAGATAAAAAAAGAAAATTTAGTTTTGAAATAAGATTAGGGTTTAGCAGCTCATATTACATAACTCTCATGCAAACCTAATATATGTATGTGCGTGCGCGTGTGTATGCGCTCGCGTGCGTGTATGTGCGATGTGCTGTGTGTGTACATGACATAACTCTCATGCAAACCTAATATATGTATGTGCCTGTGCGTGTGTGCATGCGCGCGTGTGTATGTGCGATGTGTTGTGTGTGTACATGTATTTACATTTACATACATATATATGTATATACATATACATATATGTAGATGTATATATGTGCACACATGACAATATATGTATCTATATATATATATATCTATATATATGTATGTATGTATCTATATATATGTATGTATGTATGCATATATTTTTATGTATATCTATACGTATGTATGCATATATATGTATGCATATATTTCTATATATAGATATACATAAAAATATATGCATACATATATATATGCATACATACATATACATACATACATACATACATACACATACATACATACATACACATGCATACACATACATACATACACATACATATATACATAAAAATATATGCATACATATATATGCATACATACATATACATACATACATACATACATATATATAGATATATACATGCATACACATACATACATACACATACATACGCATACATACATACATACATATACATACATATATAT
>NW_018165728.1:195098-217224 GCF_001263595.1 Phalaenopsis equestris | reverse complement strand
AATATGCATGAGATAGAACTTATGCAAGATTATGGGGCACTTGGGATTATTACTATACATAATTTCAAAAGATGCTTTATGTGTTGCTTTAGAAACAATGATAATATATGCATATTTATAAGTTAGAAGATGCGAATCCTAGGTATCTATGTTTTTATCTACTACTCAATAAATTTCTTAAGATCATGTTGACAACCACAATTGATCGTGGGTGAAAAGTAAATGAAAACTTATTTTTTATGTAACAATAAACATAAGGTTTTTGAAAAATTAGATACGATCATACACTCTTGTTGAGCACATTAGTGAATGGTGGATTGTGTAACTTGGTAAATTACCTAGAGAATTGTTTTGCAATGTGAGATTTATCATTAGCCTTATGACAAGGAAGAAAAGGAGCCATTTTTAGAAAATTAATCAATCACCCTAAAAATGCTTCTATAGCCTCGAGTTGATATGGAAAATTCTATAATGAAATCCATGGATAAGTCCTCCCAAGGCCTATAGGAAACAGGAAGTGTTGTGTATTGGCCCAATCTTTGTTTGTTGAATTTGGTCTACCTGTTGTTTAGACATTGATAAAAAAATTTACTGACATTTATTTTGATTGATGGTCGATAAAAAATATCTTTCCTTAAATGCCCTGCAATACCACTAGAAAGTAATTCACCAATCAACAAATCTCTCATACAAGTTCTAAGGAAACATCTACCATCATAAAAATATCTATCAATGATAACAAAATCATTCAAAAACGAGAAAAATTTGTTCTTATGGTCTTTAAAAATAACATGAAAATCAAGATGCGACAATCATCTTTAAGTCTATCAAAGCCAGGGATTTAAAGTTTAAGTGAAGTGATCACAAGGGACGCTCTAGGTAAAAGCTTTTGTTGCTTTATTTTTCATAACAGCTTGTGATTTAGGACAGCGGAATAATCTTGTAAAAATCCAACCCATTTGGCATGCGTTTGATTTAATTTGTTTGTGGTAGTTAATAAATTTTAATGTATGTTGATCAATATTTAACATGAACTACCTAAGAAGCAGATAATATCTACAATGCCTTAAAGATTGAATAATAATATAAAATCTCAACTTGAAACACCACCCGAACACTTAAAAAATTGTAATAAGTGCCAAATCAGAAAAAATAAGTTTCTTTTTATTTAAATATAGAACTGTAAGTTATTGCTGAACACTTTAAAGCATCAGTATGTGTGCCTTCTTGTTATACTTAACCGAAAATAATTTTGAAGGTTTGCTTGCACGACAAAGGAGGGGTGAGCTGAAGCGGTTGAATGATCAGCTACGTCAGATCAATGCAGCACTTAGAAGACAAGCCAAAATAGAATCTTATGCTCCTAAGCTGAGCTATGCACCAGTTGGCAGGATAGCTGAATCAGAAGTTGTTGTTGACCCTAAAAAAGAAGATTTAATTAAAAAATTGAGATTAGGGAAAAATTTTTTGCGGAATCATGAGCTTGAGAGGGCATTTCTGGAGTTTAAGACCGCTCTAGAGCTTTCAGAGGCATTGGGGGATCATGTTGAAGAGAAGAAGGCTGCAAGAGGTCTTGGTATGGTTTCTCTTTCCCATTCATTGCTATTCTTCTTTTGACAATGTCATCTATCATCTATCCACCAGAGCTAAATTTCATTTCCCTTCCAAGTTATGAATTGTTCCCCATCTATAAACATCATGGGATTTTTCATGAGGACAAGCATTACATGATTGACAATTTTATGGGAAAATTTACATACATACCACATTTTTTTTGTATTTACACATCTAACATATAAACTTTCATTTTTGTATTTATAGCATTTTACATGTGCTTTGAAAAGGTGCATTTCACTTTCTAAAGTTAATAATAGCGATATTTTGATGTGATAAAAAAGATTTGAGTGTTTGTCAGGACCCGACCTAAGAGTTAGATTATCGAGGCGAGAACTGACTGTCAGAAAGAGGAAAACTATCTAACAATTTAATTTCATAGATAAAATGATTCAAAACATAAAATAGCCATTCTATGTCA
The DNA here is from genome assembly GCF_001263595.1 of Phalaenopsis equestris. Classification (NCBI taxonomy): domain Eukaryota; kingdom Viridiplantae; phylum Streptophyta; class Magnoliopsida; order Asparagales; family Orchidaceae; genus Phalaenopsis; species Phalaenopsis equestris. The sequence continues at coordinate 215,189 of NW_018165728.1, read as the reverse complement.
TAAAACTTTAATTTACAATAATTTATTCATACTTAAACTCTTAACATATGACAAAACAAAAAAATTGAAGTGTAATACCTATCAGTCCGAGGTCCTCAGTGTTTGTATATGTATTCTCGTTTTTCTATAAAATATCAACAACTGAAGGTGTGAGTTATACTACTCAGTGGATAAAATATTTTTAAATTACAATAATTTTTATTTTAAAATATTTTGTAAAAGTTACATTAATTAGTAAAAGATTGTGAACAGTAAAAAGAGAACAATAAAACAACAGTTTGTGCTTATTTTTTATTTATCTATGTTACAATATCCATCAAAGGTAGTTATTGTTTAAAGATATACTATAAGTATTCATTTAACTCTTTCTAATCCACCAAACAGGTAGGTAACCATTTCATTTCTATTTTTGAGATTTTTTATATTGCTTTAAACTGTCTTTCAGTGAAATTTTCTTATTCTTTCACAAAAGATTTTGTGTGGAAAGTTTGTGTTGAAAGTTCCCTTTAGGGCAAGCGACGGATAAGGTATCCATCAATACCCTTGGAAGTCGAGTCTAAGAGGCAAGACTCGATGAGAAGATATCATACCTTTGAAAGTTGAGCCCAATTGACAAGTCTTGATGGAAGATATGATACCTCTGAAAGTCGATGCTAAGAAGCAAGACTCGATGGGAATATCTCATACCCCTAAAAGTTCGATGGGAATATATCATACCCCTAAAAGTTGAGCTCAGGTTGTAAGAATCGATGAGAAGCAACGATACTCTTAGAAGACAAGCCCAGGAGGTAAGTCTCGATGGGAAGCTACCGTACCTATGAAAGTTGAGCCCAAGAGACAAGACTCGATAGGAAGATACCATACCTCTGGAAGTGGAGCCTGGAAGGCCAACTTGATGGGAAGCTATAGTGCTTCTAGAAGGCAAGCCCAGGAGGCAAGTTTTGATAGGAAACAACCATGCCCTTCAAAGTTAAGCCCAAGAGACAATTCTCGATTGGAAGATACGTTACCCCTGAAAGTCAAGACCAATAGGCAATACTCGATGGGAAGATACGATATTCTGAAAGTCTTGCCAAGAGACAAGTCTCAATGGGAAGCCAATATGCTCATTGAAGACAAGCTTGGAAGGCAAGTCTCGATGAGAAACTACCGTGTCCCTAGAAGTCAAGCTCAAGAGGTAAACTCTATTGGAAGATACGGTATCTCTGGAAGTCGAGCCCAAGAGTTAAGATCCGACGAGAAGCTGCATCTGGACGATATCGTACCACTAAAAGACAATCTCAAGAAGCAAGTCTCGATGGGAAGCTAGTAGTGGATATGATTCTAACTAGAAAGACTCCACAAGAGCAAGTGGTTGACAGAGTCTCTAATCAAAGAACTCAGAAGGATAAAAGTCTCAAAAGTTATAGATACATCTAAGAACTCAGAAGGCACAGGTGCATCTAAGAACTCATAAGGCCACAAGTCTGAGAAGGCCTTAGAAGACACAGATACATCAAAGTCCATAAAATACACATGTACATCTAAACCATCAGAAGGCTACAAGTTTCAAAAGATATCAACGCATTTCAAACTCCTAGAAGACATAAGTCTATGAAATCACAAGCCTATGAGGGCACAAACCTCAGAATTCACGAGCCTCAAAAGTTACACAATTCTTTTTTTATATAATGTGCATGTGCTTACTTTGATTACTGACTTTCGCATGCTTGAGAAGCCAAAGAGCCTCAAAAGGCAGAAGTTTAGAGGTTGACAACAATATGCACCTTTGAAATAGGAGAGCTACGACCCATATGTTGGGCGTCATAATCCTAAAAATTGAGTAGCCACAAATCAGAAGGAAATGCAAAGTCAACCTCAGAAGCAACGTCAAAGAAGTACAAAGAACTATTCTATCATCATCTACAATCATCTCATTAAAAGTCATAAAGACCAACAAACACTGGTGATGCAACACATCATCAAAATGAAGCCAAATGTTCACTTACAAGAGCCCAAGCATGAGCTCAAGTGCCTAATTAAAAGCACATTCAAGGCCCATCACAATAGCCATATCAAGAATAAATATTTGAATTTGTATTTTATCATTTAAATTTTAATTTTAGTTTCTAGATGTTTGAATTTTCAAATTTTGAGGCTTTTATGGCTGCACATAAAAAAAAATAAAATAAATTAGGAAGGTGGCTAGCATTTTTCTTCATTAATAGCCACCTACCACCCTTCAAAAGTACTTCCCCCTTTTATTGAAATTTTATCATTTTAATCTTTATAAATAGGGTTGATATATAATTATTTGGATCAGTTGTTGAATGAAATATTTGAGTGAGAACATTCTCTCTTGTTGCTTGGTGCTTTGTGGCTTCAAGTGTTCTATTTTCTTTGGTGAGCTTAGGTATTTATCTTTGCTTTTCTTTTATGTTATTCATTAATCCTCAATTAAACTTACTCTTAAACTCTTCACCACCCTTCATCCACATCCTAAGTTTCTTATAATATCAACAAACCAATAACCAAACCCTCACAACCATTCCAAACTCCTCTTCATAGTTCTTGACCAATCAAGAGCATATTAAGATACAGCCTTATCCCTTAACTCTAAACACCATTGTAGACCCATCCAAACCCACCCATCTACTCCAGATCATAAGTAGACGTCCTAAGTTAACCACCAATAATAATTTCTAGCCACTTACCCACTTTTCCAAAGAGATATTTCGAATAAGCTCAAACCAGCGTTATCCATACTAGTCATGGTATTTTAGCCGTCCTTCCCTCTTAAATCTTTTAACATTATATCAAAACCTCCACATCACATCCTTAGACTTAAAATCAATCAATAACAAATTTAGTGCTTTATCTTATCAAAAGGCCACCCATCTCCATCATATTTGGTATCAAAGCGAATCTGGGAAGGAGCTGATTTGGTTAGAACTTTTGGACATCGAAGAAGAAATTCTTTGTGGTGGACTTGTCTCTACAAGCTTATGAGTTACTTCAAGAGAAGGTTGAGCTTAGTGAATTTCTTCTAATGATAGATTTATTTTATTTTAATAGCTTGGACATCTAGTATATTTCTTGCAAAACTATAGTGTAAGCACGAAGTTTAATTAGTGAACTCCACTATAAAGCCTTACTTGCATCCCTTGTGTGAATCTATCCCTAAACTTTTTTTTCTTGATTGAAAACTTTGTTATGGGAGTGCTCCACTTAAAGGAAATACAACCTTACCATGATGCGATCAAAATATTAAGTTTTCTGCTTTACTTTTTGTTTTAACTTTTTATGATAAAGTAGTTGCTCATTATATTTGAAGAACTTTGCCATGTCAAGGACTTGAGGTTTTAGATTCAACACAAATTGCATTTAAAATTTCTTTTACGAGAGTTTGTGTATAAAAGGTAATGTATTTGAGGCTAAAAAGGATTTTGTCAAAAATGTATAAACTACCTGATGAGAGCTTGGGACGTAAGTGGTATTTGTACCCCCCTTATCACCTGAAAGTTCTTGTAGATGAAGATTCACTTTATTTTGCATATATATTTTATTTTTGCTCTCTCTCATCTATAGTCTTTTCCCTTTCATCTCTCTTCACAAGAAAAAAAATAAAAAAAACAAAAAAAAGCATCATGGGACCGAAATTAGTTTCTTAAGATCAACTTGAAAATTTAATTCAAATGGTTGATTTGTTCGATCTTAGGATTCATGAAAGTGATACTAAGAATATAGAATTATTTGAAGGGACTAACAATTAAATGCAAGATTTAAAAGATCAAATGCAAATAGTCCTAAGTCTTCTTCAAAATACTAAACCCCTTGCCACACCGTCTGCCCAAATTCATTTTACACCATTAAAAGAAAATGATTCATACTTAGAGCTAAGAGACCACCAAATTCATAGAAGACAACCTATTCTTAGGAATGGAGGTAGAAGCAATCATCTTTATGGAATAATGATGACTTTAATGACCTCTCTAGGGTAGTTAAAGTTGAAACACCTTCCATGATCCTAATAAGTTCTTAGATTGGTTAGTCCAAATGGATGATCTTTTTGGTTGACATAAGATGAATGATTATCAAAAAGTTGCATTTGTCAAAATGAGTTTGACTGGTCATACCTAAAGTTATTGGAATAATACATTAGCTAAGGAGTGGAGGTTAAGAAGGAACTTTCTCACTTTGATTGAAATGGAGTTGCTAAGAACTAAATATTGTCCTAGACATCATGATAAAAAATTATATGGGCAATTATTGACTTTAAGGCAAGGTAGTTTTCCTGTGACTGAATACTTGAACACATTTGAAGACCTGATTGTTAGGATTGACTGCATTGACAACGATTGACAATTGGCTAATAAATTTGTCATTGGTCTTAAGGTGGACATTAAAAATGAAGTTCCTTTATTTGACACCTATACCCTAAAAGAGGCATTCCATTATGCTTTGTTAGTAGAAAATCGAAGGAAATCCACCTCTCTCTAAAAATTAAAAGGAAAAATCCCAAACTTCTTTGCATAAACCTGTTGTTAGACCACTCATCATAGTAATCAAACCTAACATTCTAAAGCTCTTACTGAGGGGAGCTTAAGAAATAATAAAGATATCATGTATTTTAAATGTCACAAAAAAAAGTAATATGCAAAACAATGTAAAACCCAAATTATTTTCATGGACAAAATTGCAAATCCTATTGATGATGACATGGAAGAAGTTTATGATGACACATTTCTTTCTGAGGATGACATATAATTATTTAATGACCCTCCAATAATTGTAATGAGATGCTTAACTATTACAAAACATTAAACTAAGGATTAGAGAAGAAAGAATATTTTCAGTATGCATGTTGTTTGTAATGAGAGAAGATGTAGGTTAGTTATTGATGGAGGAATTACAATGAATGCCATCTCAACCGATGAATGCCAAGTCTTAAGACTGAACCACATCCTTAATCTTTTCATGTTTGTTGGGTCAATCATACATCTCTACCATCACAACTAGGTGTCTCATTCTTATAAAGATTGGTAGTTATGAAGATCAAATATGATGCGATGTCCTTCCCATGGATATTGCTCGCATCTTATTTGATAGACCTTGGCTGTATGACTTGAATGTAATCCACTATGATAAAGAAAATACTTATGTTTTTAAACATAATAATAAAAATATTAAGCTCATTCTTGTCAAACCTTTAGAAAATGTACCCACCATAGCACCTCATGAAACTAATTTTGATCTACAACTTAAACCCACTCTTAAGAAAGGTGCTAAGCTCCAATTAATGATTATAGACAAATCTTATTGTTATGGACAACGTTACCATTTCTGATCTTAATTCCAACATCTCGCCTGCTCTAGCAACTCTAAAAAAAAATTGTTGGATTTGGAACAGTAAAAAAGAGTTTTCTGATATGCCCCTCCTACATTTATTGCATGTGAAAGAAGTAATATCTGAATCTAATGAGACTCACATACCTTTTGTGGTCTCAACTCTTCTTTCTGAATTTAGTGATGTTGCACCTAATGAATTACCTGATAGGTTACTCTGATGAATTATCTGATAGGTTAACCCCCCCCAGGTCCAATCAACACGTCATTGACTCAATCCTTGGTTCACAACTCCCCAACCTTATTGAATGAAAGAGACAGGTTGAGGACTTACTTAAGAAAGGATTTATTCAAGAAAGTCTTAGTCCTTGTGCAGTTCAAGCATTACTCACCCCAAAGAAAGATGACACATGGAGGATGTGTATTGATAGTCAGATCATAATAGGATCACTATTGAGTATAGATTTCCCATTCCTTAGCTCGATGACATGTTGAATTTAATCTCAGGGGCAATTTTTTTTTCTAAAATTGATTTAAGAAGTGGTTATCACCAAATTTGGATTCAATTAGGAGATGAGTGAAAAACTATTTGTAATACCTCCGGTGGACTTTATGAATGGTTGGTGATACCCTTTGGACTTTTAAAAGTTCCAACTACATTTATGACATTAATGAACACTATTCTAAAACCTTGTATAGGAAGATTTTTGGTTGTCTATTTTGATGATATCTTCATTTTTAGCCCAAGTGAGATAGACCATTTAGAACACCTTCGGCGAGTATTTGAAACCCTCAGGAGAGAACAATCGCATATCAACTTGAATAAGTGCTTTTTCTAACAAATTGAGGTGATTTTCTTAGGATTTACTGTTTCCATTGTTGGAATCAAGCCTGGCCCTTCCAAAGTCCAAGCAATCGTAGGCTGGCACTCACCTGAGAATTTCACTGATGGGCACAATTTTCATGGCCTAGCTACTTTTTATAGGAGATTCCTCAAAGGCTTTAATACAGTTCTGTTGCCTCAGTAACTGATATTTTGAAACAAGAGAAATTTCATTGGACTTATGCAACAAAAAAAAAAAACATCATATCACGTTAATGTTTTAATAACCTCTACCCTTATGCTTAGGCTACCTCATTTTCTTAAAGCTTTTGAGGTAACTTGTGATGCTTCTGGCATTGGAATTAGTGGAATCTTTAGTCAACAAAATCACCCAATGGCTTTCTTTGGTGAGAAATTGAATGGCATTAAACAACGATATTTGACATATGATAGGGAATTTTATGTTGTCATTCAATCTTTAAGTCACTGGCGTTATTATCTTTTACATAAGGAGTTCATTCTTAACGCAGATCATCACGCCCAAAAATTCATTAACACTCGATGAAAGTTAAGCCATAGACATACTAAATGGGTCGAATTCCTTCAAGATTATTCTTTTGTTTTCAAGCATAAACCTGGAATTGAAAATAAACTTGTTGATGCCTTATCTATGGTAATTTTAACTATAATCTCTCTAGAACTAAAAGTTTCAGGATTTGATTGAATCAAAGATGAGTTCTTTATGTGTTCTGACTTTAATCTAATTTATATGGAAAACATAGATAAACATTTGTCTCTTCAACAAGTATTCTTTATTATCAGTGGATATCTATATAAGGTAAAACTACTTTGTATTCCTATAACTTTACTTACATAATTTTTAATCTTCGAGCTTCATTATAGAGGAATAGATGGACTCTTTGGAAAAGATAAAACTATATGTTTAATAGGAAGTTGATTTTTTTGGCCTTCAATTAAGAGAGATGTTAAAAAATTAGTAGCCTAATGTTTGACCTGTAAACAAGCAAAAGCCATTAAACAAAATCTGGTCAATATATTGCATTATCAGTACCCTATAGGCCTTGGGAAAATCTTTCCATGGATTTTATCTTAGGATTACCCTGCACAGCTCAAGGCATGATAACATATTTGTCATAGTTGATTGCTTCTCAAAGATGGCCCATTTCATGCCATGCTCTAAAACCAATGATGATTCCCACATTGCTAGATTATTCTTTAAGGAAATTGTACATCTATATGACCTACCTTTAACCATTATGTCGGATAGTGATGTTCGATTTGTTTCATATTTTTGGAAAACTATTTGGAAGTTATTAGGTACGAAATTAAAATTCTCATCCGCCTTTCATTCTCAAACAAATGGACAAACTGAGGTAGTTAATCGAACAATAGGAAATCTTTTGAGATGCCTCGTAGGAAAAGTTTAGGAAATTGGGACTTGCATCTACCTACATCTGAATTTGCATATAATAGTACTATTTTTTGGAAAACCAAGACTTCACCATTTTTGAAATTGTTTATGGCCAAAATCTCAAACGACCCATTGATATAGCCGACATCCCACCTCATGCATTTTCTGATTTTGCATTTTCATTTGCCAAAGATTTTCAAACCATCCATGATACCATAAGAAAGCAAATTACTTTAATTATGACAAGTATGCTTCTAAGGCAAATCATATTAGATCAACATGTGAATTTAAAGAAGGAGACTATGTTTGATTCGCATCCTGAGTGGTATCACACCACTAAGCTTAAGAAATTACATGTGAGAGATTGTGTCCCCTTTAAAATTCTTAGAAAAATTGGAACTAATGTTTATCACCTTGATTTGTCTGTTGATATGCTAATCCATCCTGTTATTAATATTGAAAATATTTTATCATATGAAGGAGTTAGAAAACCTCCACCTGTTCAAACTAAATCCTTAGTAGAAGATATTGTTCCTCAGGTGCAAAATCCTTCTTTTCTTGAAGTTGAAGGTATCATCACTGATGAAGCACCCCTTGAATGAGCTGCTGAGCATCGTTTTCTAGTTCGTGGAAGAATAAGTCACCCATTGAAGACACATGGTTGACCACCCGCGCTAATTTGGAGACTTTAGCCACAATTAGTACAAGAATTCTTAAATTTACGGAGAAGAGTTCAATTGAAACTAAGGAGTTGATATAGCACATCATTGAAATGAAGTCAAATGTCCACTTACAAGCGCCCAAGTGAGAGCCTAAGAAAGTGCCCAATTAAGAGCCCATTCAAGACCCATCACAAGAGCCATATCAAGAAGAAATATTTGAATTTGTATTTAATTATTTATATTTCAATTTCAGTTTCTAGAATGTATGAATTTTCAAATTTGGAGTCTTTTATAGTTGTCATAAAAAGAAAAAAAATATTAAATTAGGAAGGTGGCTAGCACCTTCATTCATTAATCGTCACCTACCACCCTTAAAAAGTTTCTCATCTTTTTATTGAGTTTGTATTATTGCAATCTCTATAAATATGACTGATATGTAATTCTTTGGATCAATTGTTGAATGAAATATTTGAGTGCGAACTTTCTCTCTTGTTGCTTGGTGCTTGGCGCTTCAAGTGTTGCATTTTCTTTAATGATATTTTCTTTGCTTTTCTTTTATGTTATTCATTAATCCTTCATAAAAATTTCTCTTAAACTCTTCACCACTCTATCCATGTCCTAAGCTTCTTATAATATCAACAAACTAACAACTAAAGCCTCACAACCATTCCAAACACCTCTTCATAGCTCTTGACCAAGCAAGAGCATATTAAAACCTAGTCTTCTTCCTTAATCCTAAACACCATTGTAAACCATCCAAACCCACCCATATACTCTAGATCATAAGTAGACATCCTAAGTCAACCACCAATAATAATTTCTGGCCACTTACCCATTATTAAGCCACTTTCCAAAGTGATATTTCAGATCAGTCAAAAGTGGCCTAACCCACCCATATACTCAGATCATAAGTATCTTTTCAATTTTTTGAACAATAAATTTTCAAACTTTGATCGAGTCATCCAGAGCTCCAAATTTAGTAAAATTACAGCCAAACTGACTAGTTCAATGAGACGGGCTCAACAGTACCAAAATCGATCCAATCCTAGCTAAATCAAGCCTAGATTAAGCCATTAAACCACTTTTGAAAAATTTGCAGGCATGTTTGGAAGGTCAAACGGATGTCAAATCTGGCAAGCTTTAAGTCGAATCGAGCGTCTCGACAAGACGAATCTAATGAACCCAAGATCGCTCAATTCCGACATCATTAAGGTACTCAAATATCCATCAAACAATATCCAATCGCGGGAATCTCTCCGGGCTATCCAATTAGAGTGGTCTAGATTCCTTAATTAATTTCAATTAGAGCTATAAATAGAGCCCTACCCTCTCTTTAATAAGGCAGAGAGAGAGCTTGAAGCCTGAAAGAGATTGAAGCTTGGAGAAGTAGCTGAAGTTCATCATCACTCCTGCAACCGCCGATCTCTTTCAACCACCATAGCTCACCCACATCATCCGCCCTCTATCACCATTGGTCATCTCCCATTCCTTGCGACAAGTTTGTTCGCGTACAGTCATTGTAACTCGAGGGATTGTATAATATTTTCCCGCCTGTGGGACTAGAGGTTGTAACTGTAATCACCAAGTTATACTGGATCTCAACTGGATCAGACTCCATGGTTTTTTCCTTTAACTGGTTTTCCAAATAAAAAGTTTTGATGTCTGCTAATTTTTTTTTTTTCATCTTAGTGTGTATTGAATCCTCATACAATGTTAAGGCGATAATCTATTACTCTACCAATATGAATTATCTAGCACACATTATATATATATGTGTGTGTGTGTGTGTGTGTGTGTGTGTTTTATGAGTGCGTAAATTATGTTGATAAATTATGTTGAATTAAACTCAAGATGTATAACTTTAGATTTGGAGGTGAATAGATGAAGGTGAAGTGTGCAAGCAGAATAAGGAAGATTAGCCTGTTCAAACTTCAATAAATATAAGTTTAGGTTTATATTATAAATTTATTTAATGAATTTAATTAGGATTTTATAAAGTAAAATAATGTAAATTTAATAGCTAATTAAAATTTTGTAATATAAATATTCATGTTTAGTCTTCCAATTCTAAAAGAGTTGGCGACAAAACAATTTATCAAAACAATTTAGTCGACATCGGGATGAGTTCTTTTTTTGATATTGTAACATTTTTTTTTCTTCTCAACTAAATACATTTACTTTTCCTGTTATATCATTGCTGCCTATGATTTATGAGTGTATTAGATTTTATTCATGTTGTAAGAATGACTTGTGTGTTCACCTTCGCTTAAATAATCGTAGATATTGAATCTTATACAAGTATATTGACTGTTATGCAAATGAAAATGAAATATTTATTATTAAGAAAATAATATATTTTGTATGCTTGTATGTGCATGATTGACTATAATGAAGTTACGTCATTATGTTGCTAATAGGGGAATATTAATGTACTCGTGCATGTAAATTAAAAATGATATTGATATTAAAGTATCTTAACGAATACATTTTTTTAGACGGTGCTCCTGTGAGAGCTATACAAATATAAAATCATATTGATATGCTATTGTTATATCAAGATTCGTTGATAATATCTCAAATGTTAATTTGATTTATTAAAAGTTTATTTGACATGCATTTTATTCTCTTTTTTTGTATTACTATAGTTTAGGAATATGAGTATTCACTTATTTAGCTCATTGTTATTTTAAAATAATTTTTCAGATTAATTAAGTGATTAAAAGTGATAGAAGGGATAATGTTTATTGAAGATCTAGACAATCAGTAACAAGCTAAATTTAATTATACTGCTTTAATTTAATTTGATTAATAGTTCTTTTATTCGTTAAATACTAAATGAATCTAGAAAACATAGTTTTCATCATCCGACCGTTTGTTCCCACCTTGGTTAATTGCAAGCCCCAGGTCGGACTGTGACAAAACTGATATCAGAGTGCAAGTTTTATGATTAATTAATGAAATTTTGATGAAAGAGCCAATAGAGTAATTATAAAATCTTTTTAATAATAAAAAAATTAAAAATAAGTTAAATTAAAAGTTGTATCTATTCATACATAATGATACACCCAAAATTATAGAAGAAGAGAATCTGCTAGAAAACGTTGAAGTACAACCTACTATAAACATGAGCTTGGATGTTCTGACACACATGATGGAGACGATGACTCGTCTGACTTAGGAGTTCATATTATAACTCAACGAAAGTGCACACTCACCATGGTTAAGCACATGAAGATATTTCAAAATTTATGTCCATCTTTGTTCAATGGAACTGATAACTCAATTGAAGCAATAATTGACTAATGATGATAGAGAAGATATTAGATAGTATGGTTTGTCCGGATGAAAGGAGAGTGTCGTTAGATACTTTTGTGTTGGATGAAGAAGTTGAAAGGTAGTGGTGTGGGCAACACTTGATGGTTAGTTGAGAGAAATTCGTAGAGTTATTCAAAGAGTGGTTTATATTTCTATTCGTTTGAAGACAAATGAAGGACATGCTCATCAAGCTGAGGTCAGGATTGAAGAGAGTCACAAAGCACGAATTAGAATTCACTGCGCTGATAAGGTATACATCACAGTTGATTGCTACTGCAGAAGAAAAATGTTATAAATTTCTTTCAGGATTAAAGGATTTGATCGGATAACTATTGGTGCCTCTGACGATCGATGAATAGTTGATATTAGTGGAACAAGCTAAAAGAGTGGAGATCAACTATCAGTTTACTCAAAAGCATAAGGAGGCACACATAAGGAAGAGTATTGATGAAGGAGGACACGTGGATGAATCAGAGTAATCTAATGGGAAGAAGTTCAAGAATAATTTGGGTGGGGTTAGCAAAGGTACGACTTAAGGTGATGTAGTCACTTGTGCTAAATGCAGACGACAACATAAAGGTAAATGCTTGAGAGGCTCTAACACTTATTATTGGTGTCGTCAACCTTATCATATAGCACAGTATTATCCATCTCTTGGCCAAAAGAGTGCAGAAGATCATAAATCATGTGGAGCTCCTTCACAGAAGGTTGCAAGTGAGCAGAAAATAATTGAGTCTATAGCTTCAGCTCCTACCCAAGGTCAACCAAGATAACTTGTTCGACCTTGGATATATTCTCTTACTAATAGTGAGCCTAATGAACCTACTGCTGCTGATGTTGATTAAACCTGATGAGTTTAGCATTTTCTTATATAAGGGTATTTTCCTAACATACTTTCTTGTTTCAATAACTTTTTTATCCGAAATATAATTGAGTCGTCTTGTATCGAGTCTTTATCTTTATAATGCTTACTTTTTCATCTTAGTAAATGATTCCTAGTTTCATGGATAGCTAATATCTACCTACTTAATGAAAAATAACTTGAGGTTTGATCATGAATTTCGAGGACGAAATTTTTTTAAGTGGGGAAATTGGTAAGGTTTCGTTTCATTTAGCTGGAGAGGAATCAACTCTCCTACCTGAGATGAATCAAAAAGGGGAGAACAATAAACGAGGAATCATGGAAACCGAACAAAGCGGAGAGGAAGTGAGGGGGCAGAGCCTAGAAGTTGAGTTTGTTCTATAAAAATAATGCGACAAGGCGAGATTTACTTACATGTAGAGACGAGAGAAGAGACATCATGATCAGGTGCAAGAGGGGTCGTTGTCGAGTAGAAGGTAGGCAAGAGTTATCGGCATTAGTTTCGAGCAACTAAGGAGAAGTTAGTGTTGGTGTCGTGCGACCGCTCAAAGGGAAGGAAAGAGCCCCGTGCGAAGGAGACAAGCCGAGTATCACACACAGAGGAGGAAGGAGCGAGTTGTGTGTCTTCAGGTAAGGGCTTTGATCGTGCCAATCATTGAAGAAAACATCGTGCAGAGGAGGAGAAGACGGAATGAGTTGGGGGGTGGAGGAAGACGAAGTTTTCTCATGGATAAGGTTTGACCGAGAGAAATGATAAGGTTTTTATACAGACCTTCATATTGTACTCACTGTCTGATGTTTGGGCATACCCTTAATAAATGCCACAAGTTCCATCCTAATTTGAAATCCAAGGTTCAAGTGAATAAGGGTGGGGCTAACCCCACTGCTCTGGACATTTTAGTTCCACTTGGGGAAGATACTACCGAACAGGAGGTGTCCGTTGCCAATGGACCGCCCCATCCCCCCCCCACCCCCCCCCCATCTTCTGCGATTGATGTGACATTGGCACCTTCAAACCCCATAGAAAGCAATACTGAAAGACTATTATCTGCAAATGTTAGGGTTCAGACTGATAATCAGGAGAACCTCGTAGCTCATATCTTCAGGAAGTATCCGGAGTAGAGCCGGTGTAGAGTTAACTAATACTTCACATATACTAGAACCTATTGTGGGTACTACGGTTGGGATTCCTTCTGCTAATTCCTTCTGCTACAACTCTACCATCTCATCAGACTGATTCTTCGGAGGAATGACAGGTTTACACTTACAAGAGGAAGAAGAAGAGTGGATATCTACTTGAGCTCAGGAATCTTATGGATGATATTTTGGTTACTTCGGATAATGGTATGCGCCTTACCAATTTGTTAGCTGGATCCCTTCCTAGAACTAGAAGCAAGGGTATGACTAAATTGGGATGACCCTCACCTTTTCTGTGCCCTTGTGTTTGAGTTTTATTTATTTTTTATATGTATCCTTTTTGACTTTTTTGTATGTGTTGTACCGTGTGGGTTGGGTGTCTATTTTTTAGACCCACTCATACAACCTATCTATATCTTTTCTCTTTAATATATTAGCCCTTGGGTTTTTTTCATATATATATATATTACTTATGCTGAGTTTATAGAGATGCTTTTCATTGTCAGATGGTTGCTATCTTTTATTCTCATTTGAATTAAACTCAAGGCGTATAACTTCAGATTTAGAGGGGAAAGATGAAGGTGAAGCGTGCGAGCAGAAAGGAGGAAGATTGACCCATTCAAACTTCAGTGAGGAAAATTTTAGGTTTATATTAAATATTTAATTAGTGAATTTAATTAGGATTTCATAAAGTAAAATAATCAAAATTTATTACTTAAATAGTATAAATTTAATAGTTAATTAAAATGATAACTAATTAAAATTTTGTAATATGAGCACCAATATTTAGGCTTCTAATTTTAGAATAGTCTACGTCGGGACAAATCAAATAACAAAATTAATCAACATCAAGATGAGCACTCATATTCTTTTGATATTTTAATATTTTATTTCAAATGCATTTTTTGTTACTTTTATAGCACTGCATAGTGATAACTTATTGTTCTATTGAATTTCGCTCGTATTGTAGAAATGACCTATGTACTCAGATTCGTTTAAATTATCGTAGATATTAAATCTTGTACAAGTATATTAATAACTATGCAAATGAGAATGGAATTTTTATTATTAAAGAAGTGATATTTTTATTGTATGTTTGTATGTGCATAATTGATTATGATGGAATCACCCTTTTAAGGTACTAGTAGGAGAACACTAAGGTATCCGTGCACGTAAATGAAAAATGATATTGATATTGAAATATCTTAACTGATACATTTTCTTAGATGATGCTCTTGTCACGGTTTTACAGATATAAAACGATATTGATATGTTATTGATATAGTAAGATTCATTGATAATATATGAATGTTAATCTTATTCATTAAACGTTTAATTGACATGCATTTTATTTTATTTTTTGTATTATTGTAGGTTGTAGTTTAGGAATATGAGTATTTATTGACTTGTTTTGGTCATTGTTACTTTAAACTAGCTTTTTCAATTAATTAAGTGATTAAAAGATGAGCGATAGAATAAATATGTTTATAAATGAAGCACACAACTAGTAACAAGGTAAATTAGTTCCCATCATCCGATTGCCCGTTTCCGTCCTGGTTAATTACAAGTCCCTGGCCGGGTCTTGACACGGACGACACCTGCAAAAACATGTCGTAACCAGGTAATTATTGTTATTATAATTATTATTATAACTTAATTATTATTAAAAATGATATTATTACCGTGTTACAAATGTAAAAATAATAGTTTAGGTGTTAGATATGTAATTTTATAAGAATTATGTGGTATATATGTAAATGCCCCTTATTTAAATCATACACTATTGTAGTATTCAGTGTCTAATAATATCATTCTTTTCTTTAAAATGTAGTAATATGATATAAGTTTCTGGAAAAACAATATAATATTTCAAGATTTCTTTTCCATCGTATTTTTTCTGTTTCTAGATTCAAATGGAGATGCTGTTCTCAAGTATTTTTGCACTTTCAATCTCTTCTTTCATACAAAGATGCCAATAATAAAAAAAAATCAGTTAAATTGGAACTTTTTCAACCATTATAGAGTTTGGAATTGAATACACAATCTAGAGCCTACAGGCAGATATTTACTGCACCAAATATAAAGAGCTTTCCCTGATATTTGATGCACTGAGCTTTCCACGATTAGAAGTGCATTATTTGGTAAAAACGGAAAAATCAAACCAAACCGAAGAAATTTGGTTGCTTCAATTCGGTTTCAAAAATGCATTTTGTTTATTGATTCTTAAGACTTTAATATTCGGCTTTTAATTGAACACACCAAAAAAACAAAAAATAAAAAATTAAATGAATAATTCATAAAAGTAAATCGATATGATATATGTAAGATATGTAATTTTTTGTTTGTTGGTAACCCAATTCCAACTAACAATTAAATTTCGATTTGTCCACAAGTGAACCGTTGAAACCAAATTTATTTAGGTCCAGCCAGTTTGATTTTATCAAAATTTTGATTGGTTTCATTTTATGAATTTCAGTTTTCAGTTACAACTGATTTGACGAATTTGTAAACTCATTCATGATCATGCTAATTATTTTGTCTTGCAGGGGCATCTCTGCAGAGGCAAGGCAAGTACAAAGAAGCCATAAAATATCACTCCAAAGGTCTCGAAATAGCCAGATCACTCCAAAGTTCTCGAAATAGCCAGCAAGGTTGGCGAAAACTCCGGCATAACCGAGGCCTATGGAGCAATAGCAGACTGCTACACTGAGCTTGGAGATCTTGAAAAAGCAGGGAAGTTCTATGACCAGTACATAGCAAGGCTGGAGAAAGACTGACTGATAGATCTTGGGCTTGAACCAGCTTTAGATAATGCCTGCATCTCTATATCTTCTCTCCCAAGCAGAATCGCTCAAGAGGTTTGAGCTTTGACCTTCTTATACGCAACGGTACACTACTACTTTTGTAGCATTATTGCTTTTAAACATTTTGCATCGATGATCTCATTTTTGGATATTGTAGCCCTTTTTCAGCAATGAGTTCTTCCTTGAATTTAAATTTGATTGAGATATTTGCCTCATTTTTATTTGAGTATAAATCATTTGTTTTAAAAAAAATAGTTTTTATGATGAGAGATGCTTCTTGCGATCATTTTCGTAGGTTTTGATAGCGACTAGAAATTTGATGTTTGATTTTTTTTTTTACAATACATAATGATATTTTTTTAAAATATGATTTTTTTACAGCTATTAATAATTTTTTTTCCTGCATAACTACATTTTAGATTCATTGGAATGTTATTTATTTATTTAAATTTTTTTTTGGAAGTGCCTTGCTTTTCAAAACACCTGTTATATCACTAGGGTGTGAACGGTTAAATTTGAGTGAGTTGAGCCTTTGTTTGTTTTCAATTTTTTTAATTTTTTTTTGTTTGAAATTGACTCCTATGAAATGACCTGTGAATGGTTTGTTTTTGTTTAACATGTTTCAATTTTTTCTTGCTTGTTTGTGATTCATATTCAACTCAAATTTAGCTCTAAAGTTTTAAAAAATAACAAATTTTAGCATTTTTTAATAAAATATAAAATATTAATATAAATAGGTTTTAATAAATATTATTTATTTAATTATTGAATTACTTGTAACCAAATTGAGTTAAACACGATTTAGTAAAGTTTGTTCATGTTTGTCTCAAGTAAATCTCTTTTGATTTGGAGATCATAACACACATTTAGAAAAATTTATGTCTTAAACCACAACATTGTACGAGACTTAGGGTCTATTTAGAACAACTTTCTACTTGCTTTGAGTTTCGGGCCGCCATCACAGCTCTGTTCGAGTATATGTTTTCTTGTTAATTTATAAAAATTTCTGTAGCGAGAAGCAACTTTTTTCAACCTGACCTGTTAAATTGTGGTGGTTATAAAAATTTGTTCTCTGATTTTTTAGAATAAATATATATTTATAATTCTTATCGTAACTATTCAAGAAGTTGCTCTCCACCACAACTTTACAATCACCTTTCACTCTCTTTTAATTTTGTAAAACAGGTAATGATGTGTTTGAGAGCCTGCAGTTTAGCTGCTTTTCTTAAAATTCACAAAACTAGTATTTGTAAATGGCGGAGTTGAGCTGGGACGGGATGGGTAAATTATAACACCGACCTTCAACATTTCTATTATTTCCCCGTTTTATCCACAATAATACCCTTGTTCTTTGTCGCTTCTCCCACATCTTCTTTGTGAGGACATACCAATGAGCCGCTTTTTTTTTCTTTCTTTCTGCCTTTGATTCATCTGTATATATCTCATTGTTTCTTTTTTGTTTTGGTCACACGAAGAAGCTTTCTTGTGCTTTGTTCTTGTTTTTCTTTCCTCTCGTTGGATCTCCAAAATCTGAGTCTTCTCTGTGCGGGGGCATGTTTAATTGTTTGTTTCAGGCGGGCATTCCATGCTATTTTAGTTTTACATTCCATGCTATAAACTTCGAATTTGCATATTGATATTTCATTTACAATTTTTTTGTGGTTTGTTGTGTATTTGCACTGCTCTCTGTGTAATACTGAAAGTTTAGATTTGTGCTTTGCAAACACATAAGAGTTGTGTTCGTTGTATATCAGTTCAGAGGAAATGTGTACTCTGTATGCAACTTTTTTTGTTATATGTTTGGGGTTCCTCTACTTGGGGTTCGGTTGGCTGTGATTGGGGTTGCTTTAGGTCAGGTTCGTTGCTCTGGTTTTGGCTGTATTTATATGCTACCTTACTATGATTTTAGGATTTTGTGCTGTTCAATCCATGTTATATGAGCAAAATTTATGATTTGGTAATTGTTTTGAATTAATTTCTTGGGTTTTGTACTGGATTTTGGGAGGTGATGTCCTTAAAGGATTTGTCATGTGCAATCCATGCTTTGTGAGTAATTCTTATGCACGCACATATATATGATCTAAATTATAATTTTTATATATACGACATTTTACCTATGTATTGAAAGGTGTATTTCACTTTTCAAATTTGAAATAATGATATTTTTAATATGATATGAAATGTTTTGGGTTATATAACTTTAAAAAGATTAGTTGTTTGATATGTATATACATAAGAATCAAGTCGTATGTAAGTAAATGCCCCATCTTTTCTGTATGAAATTGCTTAAGCAAGTGCATGACGACTTGACCATGTGATATGAAAGTTGTATCGTGTTTGTCATTTTATGATGGGAATGAATTTACATAAAACCGCTCAATTCCTACTTATTATTTCATCCACGAACTAAATTTCAATTTTTGCTTACATGACACATCACCCATACATGAAAAGGTGTTTCTCACTTTTTTGTAAGCTAAAATGAAGCTAATTTTGATATGAAATGGAAGATTTAAGTAGTATGAATTTAAAATATAAGTTTTAGGTGTTTGGTATGTAAATGTCATAACAATTGGATGGAGTGTATGTAAATGGTCCTAAAATTACATATGATATTCTTAGGAATTGTGTGGTATGTTCGTAAATGTGCGAGCATTGGTGGGTTTATATTTGGACTTTTCACATACATATAAGTCAACTCGTATGCATTTATATCACTACTTTTCTTCCTCGTGGCTATGTGGCTTTTGGTCTTGCCTGTGTTTGTAATTAAATGTTGATGTGTTTTATATGGTAATGATATTGTGCATGTTGTATGTAATGTTAGTTTTGATGTTTTTGCTTTTCACAATGTTATATTGAGCAATGTTGGAAAAAAAAAACGAATAACTTAACTTATCATCAACCATGATTCATATGCTTCTTCCCACTTTTTTGCAATTTTTGGATGTTGTACAACGAATACTACATGAACTTAAAGCTCACATGATACAGTTAACCACATATATTAGCTTGTCTTAAAGTTTACATGACACAGTTAACCACAGATACTATTTGATCTTAAAGCCTGCACGACAAAATCAACCACTAATACTACCTAGTTTTAAAGCCCACAAGACTCACTCAACCACAGTTACTTCCTGGTCTTATAGCACACCCGACACTCAATCACATGTACTAACTATTCATAAAACTCGCATAACACACTCAACCATAGATACTACCTGACCTTAAAGCTCGCATGACATGATTAAACATTGATAATACCTAATCTTAAAGCTCACACCATACATTCAACCATAGATACTTCCTAGTCTTGCAACACATCTGACACACTTAACCACATGTACTACCTGGTTTTAAAGCCAACACAACACAATCAACCAAAGATACTTGGTCTTAAAGCACGTTCAACCCAGTCAACTATGCCTATTATCTGGTGTTAAAACTTACAAGATACCCTCAGCCACAAATGCTTCTTGGTCTTATAGCACACTTGACACACTCAACCACATATATTATCTGGTCTTACAACCAATATTTATATAATTATTGAATGTTTGGTAATCTTGGATGTGATAATCTTTAATTATTTGATCTCGTGAGCTCTGCTTCGATCATTTGTCTTTTTTAAATTTTGTTTCAATTTTTTAATTACTCTTTTAGTTAAGCTAAATTTAATAATTTCCTTAAATTTTTTTATATTCTTTATAGACTTAATGAGAAAAAAA